>NC_142517.1:136140000-136432500 GCF_057876585.1 Rhinolophus sinicus
CCAAATAATAATTTAAACATATACTATTTTTGTAACAAGAATACATAATAAAGGCTAATAAAAAATCAGGGATCAAAATGTTAAATTTCCTATATTACACATTCTAGGGAGCATGGCAGTTGGTTAATTTGGAAATACCATTCATGATTGAAGTTGCAGTGAATTGGAGTTATATGTGAGACCAAACATCGTAATCCATTTCAAACATCATTAGAAGAACAAGCTTGGAAATTACTCTCAATAACATCAATTCTTAGTATATTAACGGATACATGTTATGAAAGAAAAATCTGTAACTATCCAGAGGATATTGGAATCAAAAGCAATAAAGCAGTGTGGCTTATGAAAAATAAATCCAACCAGTCAAGTTCAATAATTTTTCCCCCTAAAGTAATAACAGAATTAGAGGATTAGAAGAACACATTTTAACAAAGCATGTCATGGCATAACTTATGAACTTTGCTCATAGAATTGATTCAAAGTTGAAGTGGATGCAATTCTCTACCTGCCAAATTGAAGACAGAAAGCAATCATACATGAGAATATTTTAAAGGATGGGGAGTTATTTGGTAGAAGTAGCATGTATTATAAATTATCTGATTTTACATCTGTATTTGTGATCTACAATTGGGTAATATGCACCGCATTTATAAAAAAAAAAAAAAGCACATTTTATATTAATTTGAAAAATCCTACAACTGACACAGAGGAAAACATTTACCCCTGGAAAGCTACTAATATAGAAATTTAAATGGGCTAAAACATGTTGTTCTAAAAGACAGCAGAGAAAAGAAATCAAGAAGAAAAAATGTGTTAGCTATTGTTTAGAGAAAGATAGTAGGTGACAACAGGTGAGTACTATAGGAACCACATCTGCACGGACCCAAAAATCCTCAGTTCAGCCCTTTGAGTTGGGTTTTATTTTCTCAGTTTTACAAATGAGGACCCTGAGAAACAGAGAGATTAAATAATTAGCCCAAGGTAACACAATAAGAGGCAGAGCCAAAATGTGGTTTATCTGGAATGCTTGCCTCTAATCAAATTTCTACATTCCCTTGTACTGTGTTGCAGTAATTGCATGCAGGTTTGTAGTGTGACTCACTAGATAACCTGTCCACCACCTTTCCAGTACAACTAAGGACCTGTACTGATGGAGACAACATGATGGAAAGAAACTGACATTGAATTTGAATTCCAGTCCTGGTAGTACTACCACCAAGATGTTGAGATCATAGTCAAGCCACTTAATTAAAATCTGGTCTCAGTGTCCATGTTCCTAAAATAAAGGGAATGGCATTTCTCTACTGTTCTCTCCAGGTCTAATATATGACTCTCATCTCAAAGCCAATGCTTTGCACATGTTTAGTGCAACATTTAAAATGTGTTATTGTAGTCCTGGGGTGGGGTTATAAAAGTAAAATGAAAGGTCTGAATTGAGTTTGACAAGAGACCATGATATGGATCAAATAAGAGAAGTGTTGTTCCTAGAGACTCATCATCTTGTGCAAAAACTACCAAGCAATAACAGTCAGAGAGTCTTGAAGGCGGGACCGTTGGGCTTTTTTTTTTTTTCTTTTTTTGTAAGTTTTTTTTTTTTTTTAATTTCTCTGTGATATTTCCTCCCACACACACCCAGAAAACAGTACTTTTAACACTATAATGGGGGAAGAAAAGCCCATATTCTAGAGAATAGCAGTGTTGTTCAAGAGATGGAACACAGATTATGAAATGGAATAGTTGGAGAGAGAAATTTTAGAAAGAGAAATTTGCAAACAAGAGTGTAGAGAGAAAGGAGGGAACCTCTTGTAAAATAAAAGTCACTTCAGTTGCCAGGACTTCCCTACATAATATGCTGTTGAGCTGATGAAGTCTCACTCACTCGTCTAAAGGGCTGGAACATGCGGCAGTAGTGGGGGTGAGGCAGCTGGGACCTCCTCTTTTGTCTGAGGAGGGTCATTCTCCTGGGCACAGTCTTAACCTCCAACTGGGAGCCTCACTTGAACTGGGAGCCTCTGTAAGCTCCTAACAAAGGATGGGAGTGCCTGGGGAATGACTCCTTGCTGCTTTATTTTATTTTTTAAGCAAGTAGAAATCCAGGGCCTGAGAAACCATGATAAAATTCAAGTGTAGCTAATTGTTCCCTCCTATTGCCTTAAAGTTAAGATAAAATATGTTTTGAATCACCTTGGCTGTAAAAATCAGAGAGATCCAAACTTTTCCTTGAAATCTGACTTTTTCATCCACTTGCTACCCAGGAATTAGTTTGACAACAGAAATGTGACATGAGCGAGAAGCAAATTCAACACTTTTGGCCTCCTACTAGCATCGTTACTTTAAAGACCATTTGTGGTCATCATTTTACATTCTCATACCTTGCATTTTTACTTCATTTTAGTCTGGAAAGACTCCCTATCCATAGGCTGTTGCAAAGCAACATCCTTGATGACTATCTGCTTTTACAGGCAATGTCTGGCTTAGCAATTTTTTTTTTTTTTAATTTCTTTAAAGACTCAGTTTTCTTCCTGTCTCCCTTCTGTCTGAATTTGCTGCGTGGGGGTGCCAGGAGTGCTGTGTCTGCCAACAGGTGGCCAGACACTAGATCAGTCTCTCTCAATCAGCCAGTCCCCATCTGTTAGCTGGAATCTTCATATGTTCGTTCTGCTTATTATAGCAGCTGAGCCTCAAACTGGGTACTTTGTGGGCTTCCAACAGATGCTTAACAAGGTGAGCCAAAGGGAATCTGGCCACTAGGAGATGTGTTAAGATGGCCTCAGCTGGAATCTGTTTTTCTTGTTTTTCAAGTGCTTGCCTACAGCTACCCATGATGCTTTACCACAGGACTTCACGGGGACATCAACCAGACATGGGGATGATACTTATACTTCAAACAAAAATGCTTATTCCATGCTATTTTTGTTAGGCTTTACATCTTGTTTTGAGTTGGAAAGTGTTTTAGTGTTTATCAATAGCCTAGCTTAAGCATTATTAGTTTTGAAGGAGAGTCTTAGTAGAGAGACCATAATGATCATCACATCTTACCCAGGAAAATCAATGTGAGTTAGGTGAACTATTATATGAAGAGATCTGGAATCAGAAATTCTACATTACTGGGTTAGATGGCATATTAACGGTGATGCAGCCTCAGGGTGTGTTCCCCATTGGTTAGCAATAGTAAGTCCAAGGAAGTCTGATGGCCAGGGCAGTTTCAGGGAGCGTTGTCCACATTTTGTAACGGGCCTGCTACAGACTCACCTGGGCCAGCCAATAAAATAATCTAAATTGCTTTAATATATTATCTTAGGTCCAGACATTTTCTTAAAATGGATTTACATTTTCAAAATGTTCTTTAAGCACTTTTTTTTTTCCCATTTCATATTCCTATTCTGTTCATGTTTGGGTGATACTGTACATGGAGTAAAAATGAGAGGAAAAAAAGGAACCCATTTCTATAGAAAATCATTAAAAATTCTTTACATGGGATCCAATTGAGTAAGAGACTGATAACTAGTAAAGAACTGAATAGGCCAAATCATGTTCTTTCACACAATAAGCAGAAAGGTGTGCACTAAATGAAAGCATCTTTATTTAATTGAGGTTTGAAGTCTATGGGGACTCCTCCCCCACACCTCCGGCAGATACAAAGGCAAAATTGTCTCAGAGAACCGTGGGTGGGCATTTGAAAAACATGTGAAGAGCAATTTCCAGCTGAGCCAATTTTTGTCAAACATCATGTGGCTAATTTTGGTTTTCCTAGTAGCTTCTGAAGCTGGGGGAACCAACCCTCAGTCTCACTGTCCAACTGTAAGAAGATATGAAAATGGGAGGCCAGTGTCCAGATGGGAGAGTCTTCAACTGTCTGAGTGTGAAGCAGGGTTTGGGCACAGAATCTCAGACACACCCTTGCTGGCAGCAACATCACTGGTTAGACAGCGTGAAGAGTACTGAGGAGCTGCCAAGGGAAGAAGCTGAGCTGTCCACAGATTTGCATCATATCTGAACACCAGGGAGTAACAGAAAATTGTGCTTTCCTTGCTACAGTGCTTGAAAATGCTGCTTTAACTGATTTAATGTTATAATGTGTGTGCTTTCTTGTGCATGTTTGAAGAGTATTCCTTGTTTGCATATCTTTTCCAAATTGTATATTCCCAGCACTCTTTTTTCCCTCTAGCCCCAACTGCCCATTATGCCAGTTAAAATTTAGTTTTTATTGGTACAATTTGTGCCTGAAAATGTGAAGCCAGACCTAAACAATATTACTAAATACAGTATTTATAAATCAGAAGACACTGCTTTCCCTATCGTGGGCAATATGAAAGCTTACTTATAAATGAATTATGTGGATTTTAGATTTAGAAATTGTCTTACGCATAGATATTTGCCTAAAGTTAATGATCTGAGCTGACGTTCACACTCCAGCCCTGCACATCAAGCTCGTTACGCTTCACTCTACAAAAATGGTTTTATTTGGGTACATTTGTAGGTTTTCCTACGTGTAAGGACTTCTTTTTGACACGTAAATTTTCCTGGTGGGGACCAAGCCTTAAACTATGACCTAATAACCTAGTAGAAGTAAGGAAACAACAACATGGACACAAGAACCAGACATAGTATAGGCACCCTCAAGGAGGAAAATAAGGAAATGTGGAGGAAAATAAGGGACAGAAGATTATGGTACTGACTGAAAAAACAGGCCATTTACCCAATCAAAGTCCATTGGCCCTAGGGCCCTCCTTTTTCTATTTTAACAATATTGTACATTTTATCTATTGATTTATGTATGAAAGGTTTTTAAATGAGATAATGCTTCAAAATCACCTGGAGAACTTCTTCCAAATTCAAATTTTCCAGGTCCTTGCTCACATTGACTCAGTTTCCTGGGGTGGTATTTAGGGCTGTTTGAGTATTTTGAAAAAAATCTCCTACGAGGCTCAGAGGTACATTCCTGGTCCAGAATAGTTCATTTAACATGATGACAAGTCCATTACATAATGCTAAAATTAAGGTGGACAAATTTTCATTTGAGTCATCAAAAGCCTGGTTCTACCAATCCGTTCTCTTTCTGTAGGCTGTAGTATTTTTGGATAAATGCTGTTTAAGCATCATCAACTGAGGTTTTATATTTAGTTCCAGTAACTTACCCCTATAACTAATTTCTGCTTACAGAGTCAATCCACAGAAATACCAGTGAGGAAAACACAAAGATTTCACCAAACAGTGAATAAGATTGCAGAATTGGAAGGGGGAAGGATAACAACAATAGATTTTTCCTCCAAAATTTAAAAATACAGCAGCCATTATTATGAGGCAGACAATATTATAGCCTTTGCAGCATACATGTATAAAGTCATCTTAACACGTCATTTAGATTACAAGTTTAGAAGATTCAGTTATAACCTGATTGACCGTTAAAGTAACTAAAGAAAAAAAACCCAAATAAAACAAAACTATATCAATCATCAAGTGGATTGAGGAGCAATAGAAATAGAATAAAAGTCAAACTGACAAATTTCATAGAATACTTTATATTCCAGTTCCAACGGCAAGGCCTTACCTAATGTGAAGGTGGATGGTGGAACTTGTCGCCAAGGACTCTATTCTGATAACTTTGTCAAGATGATTATACCAGGCTATGCTGCCTGATTCTATTAAATGTTCTATCATTTTAGCTCCACTTACTTGCATTCTAGAGCAACAGTCTGATTATTGTTTTCTTCTATGGCAAGAAAACAGTTTGGGAATGAGAAGACAAGGTTCCAGTTCCCTCAATCACATTTATTATTGTGAGCCAATGTTTGACCTATGCTTGTCTTCCTGTAAATGTCTGTCCACAGAGAATGCACTGGTCTTATAGACTTTCTTTATGTAACACAGAATGAACACTCCAATCCACTGTATAGCATTAGTTCTTCGACCGGGGCCTTAGCATCTCTCACCTGGACTATAGGAATAGCCTTTTAGCTCCTTGTCTATGATTTTACTCCTCCAATCCATCATTTACAATGTTTTCAAAATGACCTTCTTCAAATGCAAATCTTGTCATTTTATCCACTTGCTTAAATTCCTTTAATGTCTCCCTACTGCCTACAGAATGAAGTTTAAATTGCTCAGCTGGGCTCAAGGCTCTTCTCGATCCATTTATCGCTTACTTTTTCAGCTATATCTCCAGAAATAACTCCCACACCATTGCTGCTATCTTGCTTGGAGGTTCTCAAATATGTTATGCTTTTTCACAACTCTATGCTTTTGAGCATGCAGTCCCTACTGCTAGAAATGGCCTACCTCTCCTTTTTGCTTGCCTTCAATCAAGTCACTGTTTTGGTCTCGCAGTGATAGTCAGGACCGCTATGAATATTCTACTATCAGATGATTCTCTTCTCCATGTCTCTGTTGTATGTGCGTCATAATAGAAACTACGATCCTTAAGTGCACTTATTACTTTACATATCTGTCTTTATTTCATTATGACCTCACTGAGTTTAGTGACTCCATCTCATTCATTTTTGTAGTTGCAGTACTTATAATATTTTACCTATATTAGGCACTCAGTTTTTGTTAATTGACTTTAAAAACTGGGAGACAGCAATTAGACCTTGAAATAAAAACAAATAACCTTATCAAGTGCTCATTGGAAACTTAAGGAAACACTGAATTCATTTTAATTAATTTAAAGTTAATCTCTAGATTATCTGAGAGGAGAATAGATTGGAGTATATAAATATAGTGAATAAAAATTCTAATTATATAATCAACTTTGGAAATCTAGTAAACTGAAATAACACTAACAAGAATAGCAATGTTAGGTTAAATGAGAATATTTAAGCCATAGAAATTATAGAGATTCATGATTCTATATTTAGGTGTTTTATTTATCTTAATATCAGAATCACTTTCCATATAAAACATCTTTCCATATAAAACAGTCTATAAAAACAGAGAGAGAGAGAAGATATTTAAGGAAAACAGTAATAGGTGATCTCTATTGTCAATATGTTTTATACTGGCAATTATTTTTAATGAGATTATGATTTTATTTTTTAAATGACATTTACTTTTCTTTTGGTTTCCGGGCATTCGTGTTTTTAGTAAGTCTTAGTTCTTCTGTTTTTTAAAGTATTTCTTAAGGGCCCCTCTGCCTATCTCTTTGGCATTATTAAATGCTCTTGAGAGACATTTGGATGTAACAAGTGCTGCAAACTGCTGGTGAATGTGCCTTAGAATTGCACAAACAGCAAAGGAAAGCATTTTATAATAACAAAGATAGAGACTGGGGAGTCCTTATGAATATGTTATTAAGCACCTGCACTTCAGTTCCTAAACTGGAGTTCTGGAGTTGTTTCAAAAGTAGGGATGTTAACTTTTGGCCAGAATTAATATTTGTAGGAAACCTGTCTTTGCTTGTTTGTTTTTGCAACAAAATTAACTTAAATTACCATGTTTGAAATATGCTTTCCGCCATTACCCATTTGAATGTTGAAATGTCATCATGTAATTAATCGGACTCCAGACATATACTTCTATAGGTGGAAGTAGTGTGACCTGGGAGAAGCATTAAATTATATATATATAATGCTGGGAGGATTTTTTGTTTAAGGAATGAAAATGAAAGACAAAGCCTAGCACAGAGCTAGGTGTGTTGGGATTTACTGTTTCAGAGGAAAGGATGTGGTAATGAAATGTAGGTAGCATAAGAGGGAAATAGGTAAAATATTCAGAAGCCAGAATGGAGAGACCAGAGAGGGGGCTTGCCTGATTTCTTCAAGCCCATAAAGGAAGTCTCAGGAATAAATCATGAGTAGGTTTGTGAATAGGATCCACAGAGTACTTTCCTCAGTTAGAAAATAAAGCTCTAAGCAAATTAAGGCAAAAATCCAAGTAAGATCAGAACTAAAAGAGGTGGCTATTGTTTGTAAATAAATAGACTGTTTTAAAGATTGAGTAATGCAGTTTAGGGGAAACATTTAGTGACAGCACTGCATTGCCACTCACTCATTAGAAAATAAAAGCAAAGTGTGATTGTTGCTGTTATTAATCCTATTAGAATTTCAGGTTGCAGGGTATTTAGTGAGATGAAATTTTTCTTTTCCTTCTGCAGAGTTTGACTTATTGGGGTTGAGTAAATATGGATAAGGTATTTAGAAACCCTAATCCCCATTTTCAAAATTATGGAAACCTAGCAGAAGCAGCATGTGAGCTGGATCCATATTCAACTGCCATGAAGGCCAACATGGCACTGGAAAAAAAAAAAAAAAAAAAAAGGAGCTGCTTGAAAAAAAAAGAATGCTAACTTCCAGGCAGAATCATGGTCTGTAGATAATTATTTTAATTATATTGAATTAAGCTTTGTGATGGTAGAAAGAGTTGGGAGTTATGTACAGGCTCCTACCCCAAGTCAAAGGTTGAGAGGGAACAGGTCTTCTGAGTTTATGATGCTGGAGATATAGAGAGCTCTCTTCACTTGCCCTATCTAGGAGCAGGGTATTCCTGGAAAAAAGGTTAAATGAGTTAAATTAACTAGCAGAACACGGAAACCCAGACTTAATTGGTGTGCATTGCCCAAACTGAGTATAAAACTGCCTCACTCCCTACATAATGAGTCTACATGGGTAAGATGCACAAGTGACAATGACTGTGAATGGAGCTAATGGGTGGTCTTATGAGTTGAATTTTGTCTCTCAAAAATATAAGTTGAAGGCTTAACCCCCATATGAGATTATTATGGCAAACCTTAATTCAATATACTGATGTCCTTAAAAGAAGGGGAAAGGTTAGACACAGAGACACGGAGAGATGAGACCATCATGTGAAGAGTCAAACACAGAGAGAAGATGGCCACATGAGCATGGAGGCAGAGACTGGAGTCAGGCTGCCATAAACCAAGCAATGTCGGAGCTACCAGAAATTGGAAGAGGCAAGGAAGGACTTCTCTCCTACAGACTTCGGAGGAACATGGCCCTGCTAACACTTGATTTTAGACTGTAGCCTTTAGAACTATGAGACAATACATTTATGTTGTTTTAAGACACCCCATTTCTGGTACTTTGTTACGGCAGCCCGAAGAATCTAATACAGATGCCAACATCATCACAGTACCAACAGCAACTCACTAGAGTGGCAGCAGCTGAGATCAGTACAGAAGCCTCTTTGAACTTTGAACTTTCCTGGAATCACTGGTATCACCTCTTTTCAGAGGGTTGATAGTACTTAAGGCATTCACCTTCTTCAAAGGGACTTATATGAATTCCTGTAATACCATGGGATGTCTCATAATTATCACAGGAAGGATGACCCCAAGGAGGAGAGACCACATTCTTTATAACAAAGATTTATGAGATGAAAAATAGTAAAAGCAGCTTAGAAAGGTAACTTAGATTTCCTCTGGGCTCTCAGAGTGGCAACAAATCATACTAAAGGGTCACGTTTCTTCTAGGTAGGGAGGGATCCATGTTCTCCACAGTGGACAGACTTCTCTGTATACGAAAGTTGCCCACCCATCAGCTACAGCTTTTTAAAGATGTGATGCTTACTAGGATATAAAGCTTCTTAAACAAAAGTCACAAATAAACCCTCATCAGGGGACTGTGGGAGTTGGTCTCAAAATACAAAACATTGTTTTCAACTTCAAAAGAAGCAGTACATTATTGGCTTAAGAGGGAAAACGTGCATGTAATATTAAGGTTGGTAGACTCTTAGATTGCCCTAGTTTACCCAGTCATGTTGAGGAAGACCTGGGCTATGGAATTGCATAATTTTGAAGCAACTTGAGTTTCTGTCATGCTTTCTCACATTGATAGCATAGTCTATCATTTGTAAATCATGTTAGTTAGACCACTTCTGGCTTATTCCAATGTTGCTCCCGTTACCGACATTGGTTCATATTAAGTTATCCTGAGAACTGAAGTTTCTTTCAGTGCTTCACTAGTGTTCCTTAGTGGAAGCACCTATTGTAAAATCTCATTTATTTTTATTTCCCATCAGAGACCCACTGTGTTGGGTTATCATGATAGAGCGTTTGCTGTTCTCTTTATATAACCGAGTCGATTTTCATCATATTACTGGTCAGTTCTTTAGACTAGTTTTTAAATGCAATTAGAAGAATTGCTGAAATTCCTTCTTGTTAACTTTTGATTTTTTCTTGCAAAGGCACACATGATCTCCAGGAAAGAAAAATTATGCTATGTATAATATTATCCAAAAATCCATAATATTTATCATAACATGTTTCAGGAAATACAAAATTTATGTACATAAGGGAACATTACAAATTTCTATATTAGTCCTGGGGATGAATCTCTAAAAGTGGTAAAGAAAAAAAAAATGTTATACTAAATTAAACCCAATTTTCTCACAACTGGCAAGTTTTTTTGTTTGTTTGTTTGTTTTGTTTTGTTTTTGACTACTCTCCCAATAATAGAGACACATTTTCAGCTTCTCCAAAAATCTAAATGTTTTAATCATCAGGTGAAATCAGGAAATGTATCTTATTTGAATAACATATATATGCACACAAATAAAATGCAGGGCCGTTGGGTACGGTTGAACAAGCTATATACTACACAACTCCAAGACCTACTATACTCCTCAAAAAAAAAAAAGAAAGAAGGCATCACTTTCTGTTGGAAAGCACACAGCCACAAGCAGCATACAGGGCACTATATATTACAAAGCTGAACAAAAAAGGAAAATAAAACTCAGCTGAATCTTACCATTTTTCAGAACTGACAAAATTTTATGCATAGTCTTCAAGTTAGTAAGCTACATCATATTCTATGTTTAAAGTTATGTTTTATTAGAAAAAGTCATTCCTAACAAGGACAAGTAGATGTGATAGTACTGCTACTAAGAATGTTTAATTCCTCAATAAGCAGTCTTTCATATCAAACTGCTAAATATAATTTAATTTTCACATTAACAGCTGGAGCTGCAAACATGTCTACAAAAAATATTGACATTCTCCCCATTTACAGATCCTTTTCATATTGCATGTGATTAGAAAATGCCTACAATGGTGAAAAGAATAAAATATGTAAAAAGCAAAAGGGTCTACATTTCCTATGTTTTTTATTTGGAACCAAACACTACAACATACAATTTTCATTACACATATTGTCAGACAGACAAATGCACACTCACTCAGACAGTAGAAATGTAAATAAACATCTACTTCCTACTCAGAGCTCTGAGGAGAAACAACAGAAAAAAAGCTAAAATATCATTTGGGTCCTTGATTCAAAATGAACAAAACCAAAACAAACAAATGAACAAAAATCTTAGAAGGTTAAAATAACTATGAAACTTTTAGATGGCACCTGAGGATAAAATTAAAGTGATTTAAACTTAGCTTTTTGTTCTGCTATCCTTTCTTTCTCTAAGTGTTAATCAGATTGATAATTTCTGAAAAGGGTGGCAGTTCATCCTACTTTGCTAAACAGTCCATTAAACAAAACCTCCTGTACAGAAAAACCAAACAATACCTAAATCGAAAGTAAATAAATAAGTTAAAATATACAGACACATGCCTACCACAAGAAAGATTTTTTTCCATTGTCTTCTTTCAGGAGGCACATATATGGATTTTGTTTTGCAGCAGCCAGTGTAGCATATGAAAAGAACATGGACTCTGGAGAGTCAGAAGTGGATCACCATCTGGTTCTGTGACATCAGCAGTGCGACTCCCAGCAACTAACCTACCTACATCTCAGTTTCATCTAAAAATTGAGGTAAAACTCTTTGCTCAGAGAGGTTGTTTAAAGAACATAATACAATGAAACTTTTCTGGCATTTTCACTATTAGTACAACAGTTTTGATAAGTACTAAAGAATAGAGGATACACAGAAGTTACTTAAAATACCAGGGGTGCCAAAAAAAATGTATACAAGTGGACACTTGTCAACTTTTCTCAAGCAGTAGATTGCCGTAATCAGAAGTGTCTGGATGGTAACCACTTTGAGCACCTCTTGTAATTGCAGACATCAAACGTGACTTGTATTCATCTTTCGTTATTGGTATATACTGACAATTGCAATTTAAATACAGCTTTCCTTTCTTAAAATGTGTATACATTTTTTTGGCACCCTCTTTATTACTATAGCAATGGAAAGACTTATCCCTAGGGAATAATTTATTTGCTCATTCTTGGAATCCACTGAACCCATATTGCTCACCCTTCGTGAAATATATTTTCCGACTGAGTTTAGCCAAATACAAGTGTTTTCCTGCTCAAAGGATGGCTCAAGACTCATTTCCTTAATGAAATCTGTCCAGATTAAACACTATGAATCAAATCATCATGGCAACATTCTTAGAACATAGATGAAGAGATACCTTTTAAAATTCACTACAAATCAACTTTGGAAGGAGGTAAGGTATAACAATAAATAAGCAAAAGAGAAAAAAAATAATAAATCAGTTTGTGAACACTTGAAAGAGAGTATTTCAGCTCCTGAGAACTATCATTGCTCATGTCATTAATTGTCACTGACAATTGACAGTTATTGTCATGTCAATAACTATCATTGTCATTAATTGATATGAGGTCAGTATAATGCCATCTCCTTTTTGGTGGGATTACTGCATTGATAGATCACAGAAGTGACATACTGTGTTATATTTTCATTTTAATAAAATATCCAATAAAGCTTCCCATGAAATTGTCATCCCACGGTTGATAAATGTTAACTTGAGGCCAACAGTACTGGATAAGACAATGGAGGGTTCTCCTAGGATGTTCACGTCACAGCTTTTTCCTTCGATATAATCAGTACCAATAAAATTATTACTAATGTTGCTGGGACTACAGAAAACTATTCTGATCAAATGTGCAAATAATATAATGCTTGGGCAACAGCAAGCGTATAAAATAATCCCGATTTTTTTAATCTCCAAAACTAGAATTAAAAGCCCAAAATAAGACTAAATATAATGAAATAAATGTAAAGATTTACACTTAATTTAAAAGGTTTAACACAAATGTGAGCTTAATATCCTCAAGGTAATATCCTCAAGGTATTTATATCTAAATACATGTGGATATAAATGATACCCCTCCCCTTCACATAATCTTGATCCTAATTCCAACACAGTTTGTTTAAAAGCACTGTAAATAATTTTGCGAAACATCCTTTATTGTGGAAAAACCAAGAAGCCAAAAGTTTGTGGAAGCGGAGGTACGTCTGTCCCAAGAAGGAAAACCTCTTATTTGTCCTTGTCATAGGTGAGTCAGGATAGAATATTGCAAAAGATTTTACTAAACACTAAGTGAAACCAGACAGAATTGGAGAGAATATAAAGAACACAAGCAGGAGCCTTAGGATCAATCACCACAAATTGATACGGGGTCAAAGAAAAACTGCATTCTAAATACAGAAACCACTTGCTGCACAAAGCTCTTTAGCTACATTACATATTAAAATGAAATGTTAAAACAGCCTAAAAGCCCTACTTTACCAATTGAGCAATGGAATGTTTTATCGGCTAGTATACTTTGTAGTTCATAAGAAGGATGTTTTTGTATACTATGTACTGTGTTTCCCTGAAAATAAGACTCAGCTGGACAATCAGCTCTAATGCGCCTTTTGGCGTATTAGAAATTAATATAAGACCCGGTCTTATTTTACTATAAGACTGGGTCTTTAATATCATATCATATCATATCATATCATATCATATCATACCGGGTCTTATATTAATTTTTGTTCCAAAAGACGCATTAGAGCTGATGGGCCAGCTAAGTTTTATTTTCAGGTAAACACAGTGAGAACATTAAAAATGCTCAGGTAGCAATATCAATTGTAAAATTTGTAGTAAACCCTGTATGTGACGATGATTATAACTCTGCTAGGATATGCTCTTGTAAAAGAACCTTTATAAACGTATTTTTAAAAAAAGTATTCTATAACCTTCAAAAGATTGTGTCTGGGTGGTAATCAAGGAGTAAGTTTTTTCTTTGTTTTACTTTTATATATTCTCTAAATTATCCTTTCTCATTAGGTAATAACAATAACTTACGTTCATTGATTGCTATTGCTATGTACTGAGTCATTGTTCTACTTGCAATATCTCATTGAACTCAGGCAAAGAAATTATGAAATAATTCTATTATTCACTTTTATAGATGAGGAAACTGGGATGCATGAAACCATCTAGACTAATGACTGAATATTTATTATTATTATTATTATTATTATTATTACTATTATTAGTAGTAGTATTATCGTTACATAGCATTGAACCTTTGATCCAATATCTGGCAAATTATTTTGATAGTACAGATTCTTAATCACCTGTAATATAAAACGATGCACAGCACAGTGCAGTTTGTAAGCCAAAATGATTGCACCAGAGCTAATTTATAGCCAATAACTTAAATTACCTATGACCTACATTTTATATACTGAGATAGCTAGACAGTACCTATTCCCAAATTACTAATATGAATTTAGAAGTCTGTCCTTGAACAAATTATATAATATGAATGAATCTTAATATTTAATCTAAAAATAAGAAAACTTACCTGCAGACTTTTTATGATAATTAGAACTAATATACATAAAAGGCCTAGATCAACAACTACAAGCATCCAGAATTATCACTGTTGTTGTTTGGGAGAAATTGTTTTTCCCTACTGCTCTTTAAAAATTATTTTTTAACAAAAGTTTCCTAATTTATCGGTCCCTCTATTGTAGGGCACTGAAGATATTTTAATAAGTTTCTTTCTCTTGACAAGAATTCACTTATCAATCCTGATGTGGCCAAATCTGAACACAGCCCAGTACCCTACACTCATATATGGCCTGCGATAAAAGGAACCTTCCGGTACCACCTATCTCACCCCAGGTATTATCTGTTTTATATCATTCTATTATTCTGGAGTTTAGCCTATATAACTTGGTTTATGTGGTACCATTGGAACAAGTGCACAAGAGCTGTGACTGTTTCAATTCTCAGGAAGAATATGCTAGGTTTCCACGGTGGAAGCACTCTGACTTTTTCCAGTGACAAAGGTCTTGGACTGCAGACCTCCAAGTAGAGGAAAACATCCAGGGCTACTGATGTCCCTGGCTTCTGGGAGTGGAACTAATTGCTGAAATCACTGTTACCTTGATCCAACAATTCATTATTTCCTAGAAATAGTGGCTTTTAGAACTGCTAAAGGGCTGATGTATTTATTCTTTTAGAAAGAATGAATAATTCCAACACAGTCACAAATGCTCAAATCCTTACATTAAAATCTACAGACTTAATTTTATTGTCTAAATCTATAATTGATCTGAGAGTAGGATAGAAATATGTTTATAAGACAAGTTTAGAAAAGAACTACCTGTATGTGGAAAAAAAAATAACTTGGCCCTTTTTAATAATTACTCCAAATGTTCCAAATAAATTTTTATCTCTTCATTAATCAGTTGGGAAATTAATGAAACAAATATGAAAACCTTGATTTCAATGCATGCTTGATATGAGGAACTAAGCTTTTCAAACTTTTAACCAGATTTTCTCATGTATAAGTGTTTAATAATTTATAAAGAGAATCCTATTGTCCTAGGTTTATTTTAATTCATTTCAGTCACATAAACTGATTTAAGAAATTACCTCCAGAGATGAAAACAACACAAATCCAGCATGTTACTGAATATGTTGGAGGCCTGTACTGACACAAAAAACTACATTATTCATGATTACAAGTTGGGTAAATAGGTATGTTTATTTATAGCTATCGTATCTGAATCTAAATATAGGAGGACTTCTATCAAATGTAAAGGAATGAAAACATTCAGCACAGTGAGAATCTTAATCTGTTAGGCATATATTCCATCAGTGTTTAAATAGGACAACTTCACTTAGACCCATGTGGTGGGGATGGTAAGGATGAGAGGATAGTCTGAAGAATGTAATTGAGTCAGATCCATGGCAGACAGGAATGTAAGAAACTGGTGGCTAATGTATGCGAAAGGGAAAAGGTTGGCATAGCTGAGCCTGTAAATAAACCTTGTATGCAGCATGATTTTACAGATTGAGGATTGAAGGGAACTATGATGATGATGCCTAGATGCCTGAGAAATTTGTTACTATTTGAACCGGAATGTCAGTTAGGTTTTACTTTTTATTACCATACAGATATGAAATAAAGCTACTCTGTAACACTCATCATCTTGAACTAATAACCCAAAGAAGGCCAAGTGTTGGTAAACTACTAATAAAAGACCAGTGTAGCAAGTCAACAGCTAGAGAGGACTCAGTGATGGGATTATAAACTCATACTGTATTTTTGCTAATTCTGAGAAAGAGCTAATACATTTCCAGTCTATTTCCCAGTAGAGATACACACTATAATCTACCTATTTCCAAAACGAGGCACCGACTCTTTCCATGGAAGCCCCATATGGATAATCACTTGCGGATGTCTTCACCTTTCTATGACTCCAGTGTACATGCTCATTCCACCTGGAAAATACTTCAGCTCCACTTGTGAGGATGATTAGCAAGCTATTTCTAGAAAGATACTTTTGGTTAAAAATAAATTTTCAGGTGATATCAGGTATCCCTGCACTGTCAAGAAATGTCCTACTCTCAAGGACTGAAGCAGGATATTAATTCCCAATCTGGTCTTTATATAGCTTCTTCCCTCTGAAACTCAAACTGTGTTTGTGGGGGGTTGGGGGGGTGGGAGCTTCTCATCACTTCATGCCCCTGGAGTCCACTGCTAGTCTTTTCTTCAAGTACTTCAAGCCTCAGTAAGTATTTTATTATTGTATTCACACTTCTAAAGGAGCAAAACTAAAAGAAAACCTGCCATACTCTCACAAAGCACCATAAATGTTCTATCTCACTATTTAATTATAATAGTTTGAATAAAGCAGTGCATCTGGGAGATAAATAAGATTATAGCAAATATATCTTTTTAAATAATGAAAGTTTTAAATTATATTGTATTAATATGATGGTACCCAGACTCAGAATAATTCTATAAATTATAGGTTTCTTTTACCATCTATTTACAGAAAATGTAAGAAAATCAGTGTTATGAAAGATTCATTAGAAAAACAGATTCATTAGAAAAAGATAACTAGTGGAATAGAATAAATTTGATTAGGTCATTAGGCAGCATTTTCGAAAAATTTTAGATGAATTCCATTAGAAAAGTTTTGTACTATATATTTCTTTGCTTCAATAATTATATTTTAGTATAATCACTTATATTGAGATTAGCCACGAGTTGCTAAAATATTTAACCATTTAAGTAGATGTATTGTAATTACATTTTCTATGTATTCTTTCTTTCTACAAGAGACAGGTGTTTTATTTTTGGCATTTGTTTTTAATGGCATAAAAGGTATGTTGGAGGAAAGAGTTAAATAAAATATCAGAAAATAAACTTAATATGCTTGTCTTTGAATTCCTTTCTCTAGAAATTATATCAATAGAGGGAATTGGTGATATATCCTAAGGTTATTGTTTGAATTTTTAGCATTTAAAAGTTTCAGATTTTAAAAAGTTGTCTGTAGAATACACAATTGAATTATAATCTTAAAATATCAAAAACAACATTAAGAAATGAATTTTTAGACTTATTTTCTTCATTGCAAATTTACCTCTTAAGATCTTTGGAAATCAAGGGAGTCTTAGAATACATTGAATACCAAGATAAGTGTACTATGAATGAAAAATTAAACTGAACAAAGCATTTTTTAAGAACTAGAGGTTATGAGTGACTGATATGCTAACTGAAAGGCTGCTTTATAACTAATAAATTAATTGAAATCTAATGTATCAAGTGATGAGTTCCCTATCTATGCCTCCATCCATTTCCAAAGTATTTTCATTGTCAATTAATCCTGAACAGATTATCCAGAAGATAAAAATATATTACTAATCTATTTATTCAAAGTTCATCGCAAAAAAACAAATACAAATAATTTAAGAAGAGAAAAAAGATTTAAATATTTGCTAGCATAGATCTAAGCAGAGTACTTACATAGCCTTGAAAATTGGGAATGCAATAGCTTCATATTTTAACATCATGCATTACATGACTTTTTCACTTAAAGAGTAATTTCTTACATGTGATTTAAATTGTTTCAAATTAACTTTCATAATTAAGACACAGCCATCTTTCTTTCAACATTTTCACATTTCATAATAAACAGTAATCTTTGTAACTGATTAAAGTTGGCTTCATAATTTAAAAAAATAAATTACAGATTATGACTTTCCCCAACATACATTAAGCTCAGTAAAAATGAAATGAGCTGGTATTTCATATGTAACAGAAGAATATAATTTGTTTTTATATCAGTACTAGTCTTGACCTAAGTATTTACAAATCAATACTAATTTTATATTTAATGCCATCCATAAATGTCTTTATGTAAGGAGTTTAATTGTTGTGCTGTAGTTACAAATGTATTTTTTTTAAGTACATGGGGAATTTTAAAAGGGCAGTAGAGAATTTAAAGGTGTTATTTACATAAATATAAAAGATCTCGCTACTTCAGGTGTTTTTACAAGAAAACTCCAAACATTTGCTTGACCCTAGACGCCCGGTGTATAAAGGAAGTTTTCCTGCCAAGAATTATACATCTGAATTAGACATCAATTAAGCACGTGATGATGCTCTTTTAGGTACCACTACTCAAATCATCATGTAGCTTGCTTTGCTTCCTCCCCTTCCCTCAGCCTCACTGACTCTTCTGGGTTCTGCACAAATTGCTCTCAGAGGAATTTGTGGATTAGAATCACCTGGATAGCTTTTGAAGCACTCACTGTCCTGACTGCACTCCAAACCAAAAAGTAAATCAGAATCATGAGCTGTGTGTAGTGGTGGTGTTTGGGGGCGGGGGAGAGGGAAGGGAGAGGGAAGAAATGAGGGTCAGGCATCAGTATTTTTTAAAATATCTCAGATGATTCCATTGTGCAGCCAAGGTTCAGACTCATTCCCCAAGACAATAAGTTCTCTCTTTTTCATATTTCTCCTGTTTAATTTAGTCTCCACAGATCTCATAACCTGCCTCATTTTCTCATCTGCAATGCCATCTTGTCCATATCTTGAGGGCACGTGTGGATCAAGTCTGACTTACTAGGCCCTTAAAAGCTTCTAATTCCTTCTAACTTTAGTTCTTTTCTTTGGGCTATTGCAGTAACCTGGTAACTTGCTTCTCTTCTTCTTTTTCTCTTGCCCTTCCCAATCATTCCCCCACAACAATCAGGTGATATTTTTAACATGAAAATAGCATCAACTCACTTCCTATTGAAAACTCTCCAAACAACTTCCCATGAAAATCTCAACTCAACAGACTTCACACAAATGGTATTTTCCCTGACCCACTGTCTAAAGCTGTTCCATAGCTGTAATTACTCTGTATAAAATCAACCTATTTTCTTCACAGAACTTATCTCTAAATATATATTTCCTACTCATTTGTATTTTTTTCAATCTCAACATAGAATTTCAGGACCATGAAATCATGTACCTTGTCCATCTCATTCACCTGGTAAACCTAATACAGAGGCCTGTGCATGCACATAATACTGTAGGTACTTTAATTGATAATTTACACAAGGAAGAACAAATCACTTTGATATCAAACATCTCCAGTACACAGCAATCTACTTGCAGCCCTCTAACACGCTCTGAACTAATGCAACCATAGTTAACTGTTGGTCATCAGATAAAATTTATACAGAACACCTTTGCTTCTCATTCCTATCCACAAGCGCAAAACATGAAACTGAATTCATAAGCCAAATCCCTAGAGTTTTCCTGAGAAATCTCAGTTTCCGGATACTGTCCCCAGGCGCTTTCATTTTTGATCTCTAAGATTTCTATAGTTGTGAATAAAATCCTCAGACAGATTACTTTCCACTAGGGTGGATAATTGAGAGTTAACAAGGCACTATTATTTTTCCAGGTGAGCAAGTTACTTTAAGCAATTAAAAAATGTTAAGATTTGAAACAGAATGGGTTCTTTTTAGTCAACAGAGTATAATTTAAGAAATTAATATTTCAAGAATTGGAGAGATATCTGGATGATTTAGAGATACTTATGTATCTCTCAAAATATCTATTTAACAATATATAATAATACCATATTTAGGATAAAGTATTTAGATCTCCATTCAGACCATCAAGGGCAAACAATATATTGGCATATGTAAGTTAACTGGCTTCAGGATATAACCGCCTTCACTTACCTTTCAAAAATATCTGTGCTGACCTTATTTACCAGGATTCCTCAAAAAGTATGGAGCTAAATCAGCAGTCGCTCTCTCTCTCTTTCTCTGTCTCTGTCTCTGTCTCTCTAGTACCTCTTTTAACCCAATAGCTCTGACCAAATTAGACTAGACAAAAAGGTCAGGAACTATAACATGTAATTGCTTGTTTGTATGAAACATGTTGAGATATCCAACCTCCTTTAATTTTATCCTTTGAAGGACTAATACAAAATAACCATATTTTTCCGTCCTCATATAAAAGAACTTCAAACAGATCTAGTAGTAGACTGTGCATCTTTACTGGGCTTTTCTTGTGTGTCTTCTAGCTATTCAATTTTTTTCATTTGTTTAGGGGTGGCGGTGGATTAAACAAATAAACTCTTAAATCATGAATCTTGACATATATCTTGTGTTAAATATTCTAGGGGTTTGGATTTAAGAATTTGGAAGCTAGGAATTTGATTCCACATTTTTAAAAAACCTAATAGGATTTCCTCCAAAATATCTAATTTCCAGGATGAAATATATGGCTCCTAAAGCAGACTTGGACTTTTTTTTTTTTTTTTTTTTTTTTTTTTAAATACAAGATAACCATGCCAAACTCTGCTCTCTTCTTATAATAGAAAGAGATAGAGGAGAAGGTAAGTTAACTAACCCTCATTTCATTGTAGTGCAATGGTTGTATTTAGATCATTCCTCATATTGGACATTTTAATTTCTCGTTTCAGAAAAAGGACTTTCAGAGGAAGGTAATTATAGTGGAAACTATTTGAAGAGTTTACTTCATATAGTTTTTAAATAGGACATAATGAAACATCATAAATTGCTTAAAAAGGCAAATGGCAAACAGGGAATACAGGCTGTATAAAATATGTGGCCATTAGTCTCCTTAATGTATAACAGGTTCTTACAAACTAATAATGAAGCATAAAAATCTCAACTTAAATACCAATTGAAAATGACAAAAATCTTAAGTCAAAAAATACAGATAAACCACATATCTGTGAGGAAAATATTTAATTTAAACTAATGATCAAAGAAATACGAGTAAATACAAACAAGACTTATATTACGTATATTTGTAAAAAACATTTTAATAAACCTGTTCAGTCTTGGCAAGTATAGAGAGAAAATTTTGTTCATTGTTACTAGGCAGGTCACTAGGTAAAATATTTATGGAGAGCAACAATTCAGAAATATCTATCAAGAGTCTTAAAAATGTTTATAGTCTTCCAATCACAATTTTTTGACAAGATTTTATTTAAAAACAAAACCACTGAATAAAACAAAACAAAAACAGACTCTAGAAACAGATCAAACTGATGGTTGCCAAAGGCAGGTGAGGTATGTGGATGGATGGGTGATAAAGGTGAAGAGGATTACAGTCAATAATATTGGGATAAGTTTGAATAGTGGCAGATGATTAGTAGATTTAGTGTGGTAATTACCTTGTATGTAACTTATATACATTTCAGATCACTATATTGTACACCTGAAAGCAATATAATATTGTATACCAACTATATGCAACTAAAAATAAATATGAAAACCCTGCAGCTTAAAAAAATAATAAACTAATGTAAAGGCATTTGCAAATAGATGTTGAAAAATGTTCACTGTAGCACTGATCATAATAATAACAATTTGAACAAATGTGTCTGGAAATAAGTAATTGATTAATTAATTCCTAGTCTACCCACAGAGTAGAATCCACAGAGCAGAATCTGAAGTGTAGATTATATATTTACAAGCTCTTTAATAATTTAATAATGTGGGGAATCATACAAGACTGAATAAAAAGAGCAATATAAATGTATCATACGAGTATGATTAATTTAAACATATATAAAGTTGATATTTATGCATATACATGTACATAGAAAAAACCAAACATACAAAAAGGTAGAATTGTTTAATACCTAAAATTTTAAATATCATTACTGTTTTTTTACATATTACTAACAATCCGAAAAATTACTATTAGTCAACAGAATATATTACCTCCAAAATCTCTATTAATTAATGACTGCCGCACTTCTATTCTCTACTGCATTCTTTTTGCCAGAATCTTCAGGATTATTAACGTCTCAATAAACGTCAAGTGTTTGAATCAGTTCGTGGATATTGAAAACAGTTTAGCTGAATTATCAACCTGCGGTTATTTAAGTATGTTCCTTTTTCCTAACAACCCAAGCACTAAGCTCTCCCCAATACAAGGGTCCTTGACTTCAATGAGGTCAAATTAATTATGTGACCAGCACCATGCACTTGAAAAATATGTTGAATGCAACAGGAATTAAGCCCAACTTCCAAAATGCATTCATCCAGAACTTAAATTTCAACATATAAATTAAGTATGGTAGAATAAGATAACCAAGATTATAGGATTAAAAATATTTTTATTTTAGATGAATTATGATTGAATTTCTCCCAAATTATACTTTTGTCATATATATAATATACATGATATATATATATATATATATATATATATATATATATGAACTTATATGTGTGTGTGTGTGTATATATATATATATATATCTATAAATACCCACACACATGGAAATACATAAATACAGAAAATATACTGGGGGTGCCAAAAACTGTATACACATGATTTGTGTTCATTTTTTGTTAGTGGTATACATTGAGTATTACAATTTTAATACAGTTTTTTTTTTCCTTTTTAAAATGTGTATATATATTTTTATGGCACCCTCTGTATACGCACACACTTTCATTCCTCAGTGTGGACAGGAAACGAAAGCTATTATTTTTGCCTTTAAAAAGTATTCTGTTTAAATGTTTCTAAATGTTTAATATTTGTACATTATCTAGCCTCAATTTTATAAATACAAAACTTTAAGATACAATTTATGTTAACCTTCACCCTAACTGAGTGATAGATACAATGCAGCAACAATTACCATTAGCAATTTTAAGAAAAAACTCAACTTCAGTAGATTTTAAAAGTATCTTTCCAAAGCTTTTATTACCAATTTAAAGTACAAATTATTTAAAAGCCATCAGGGATGTGATGGAACATTTCACATGAACTAGAGCCTCCCTACTCTGAAGATGGTTCCTTCATCAGCAACATCAACATCGCCTGGGAGCTCGTGAGAGCAGCACATGTCACAGCAACATCACTGACCTACTGAATCAGAACCTGCATTTCACAGGATCCCCAGGGGAACCACCTGCACACACAATTTTGAGATATACTAAATGAAAGGAAACAACAAGGATAATACATAAAATTTAAGAACAAGAAACATAGTAAAAATTTTGGTGCATTTATTTATGAAGGAGTAATCTTTCTTTTAGTAATTCCAATTCTTTTCTACCCCTTCAACAATTTCTTGTAGTTTCCTGGTGATTTTAATTAATTATTTTAGAATTTTGCAAGACTTCGCAATATACACCAGAAAGACAATATGCAAATGCAAAAAAACTTAAGAGGAAAACATTTTAAAATGACCAATTTTGAGGCAGTTTTAACCTTGTTTAGAGCCCAAAAAATGGACAAAATGTGTTATAGCTATATTTACGAATTATGCAAATTTCACAGCTGCAAAGAAAACTTAAGAGGAAAACTTATATTCTCTACAGATGCAGTTTATGCAAATGATGTATAAGGCCCTTAAGTGTGTCATTAACCTACACATGGCCCTTGGGAATATTCATACATACATAGATAAGAGGACAATTTTACCTTTTCCCTTTTCTACCTTTATTGTAGGAGCATTAAATTTGTAACAGCTAAATTTTGTATTCTTTGTAGACTTAAAGACACACAGACACACACACACACAGACACACACACACACACACACACACACACACAATGCATTATATTCTCTACTTTATTAATTCATGCTGTCTTAGCCTCAGATTTTAGAGCCATATATAACACT
This sequence comes from Rhinolophus sinicus, assembly GCF_057876585.1. Taxonomy (NCBI): domain Eukaryota; kingdom Metazoa; phylum Chordata; class Mammalia; order Chiroptera; family Rhinolophidae; genus Rhinolophus; species Rhinolophus sinicus. Next base: position 136,164,130 of record NC_142517.1, read on the forward strand.
CTAGAAGTTTGAAAGGATCCTCAAAGTTGAACATCAAGCTGCATTTTTTTAATTTAACCAAATGTTAAGTTCTTTACAAGTCCAAAAACTGTAACAATTTATATATCAGCAAATCAAATATATATACTGAATAAAATACCCAACTATGAATATATTATTATTATAAAGGGATGTGATAATTTGAAAAAGGGATATCAATAGTTATTCACTAAAATAAACCTGGAATTTATAAATTCAACAATGATTTAATAAAGAATATTGCTCACATCTTCATTTATTGATTGTTTGTTATAAGCCAGGTACTTTACTAGCCATGAGATATATAAATATAGGAAAAGGAAAGGCCTTGTGTTTGAGAAAATTATAGTCTGGTACAGAGATAAATTTATGTTTCATTTGATGTTTAATGTTTGTTTTTATTTAATTTACTATTTCATTCTATTTATGTGTGCGACAAATTTTTAAAAAGCATTTATTTTGAAACACTTATAGGAAAGTAGATTAATACCCAATAGACAATGAATTTTAAATGAGAGCTGAAAACAATCAGTTTACACTTCAACTTTGGATCTAGAAAATAGAGATTTTCATGAACCTAATTTTCAAAGATCAGGATTTAATCCAAAGCATGATAAGTCAAATCATGATACTTAAATATGTTGATAAAAATGCAAGAAGGAGCCTCTGAAAAGAACTGCAAATGTTAGACAAGGAACAATAGCATCACTCTAAATAATTAATAAAAAAATCCTCTGAAAAATGTTTGCAACCCTTAATAGAAAAAAAGAACCCAGAAACCCTTAGACCAAACCAAGTCATAATCAAGAGATTGAGATGAAAAGACTATATGAAATAATGCAAAGCAATGAATAAAATTAGGCAGCTTGCATGGAAGTTCTAAACTCATTTGCAGAATTAAAATCCTGATGGAAGGGCAAAACTAATATTGCAGAATAACAAAATAAGCATATGATTGACAAACCTAAGATGTGCTATTACAAGTCAGAGAGGAAAGGGAAAAAGTGAAGAATAAATTAAATAGACACGAATGATAGGGATAGGAGATCCAAGTTGTGGGTTATTAGTATTGATAAAATAATAGGACACACTGGATAATGGAAATATTTAAAGAAAAAATAGAAAAAAAATCTAACTACCTGAGTTCATTTATTTTTTTCCACTCGATGGAGTCATTGAAGAGCCTTTTTTAATTAGGCATGTACAAATGACAGCATTTTGAATTATTAATGCATTCCACATCTCCTTAAACTAAGCACATATTTTTTTTTTTAAATGAAAACTGCTAAAAATAAACAAAATCATTGAACAGAGAACCCTCTTAGACACATTATGGGAAGCACTAAAAGGAGGGCAAAAACAAAAACCACTATGCACAAAAACAAAAAAGCAAATCATCAAGGTAACATAAAATAATGAATGGACTTTTGGAACATTACTGAGACTATAATCAAGTAAAATTTTTAGATTTCTGAGGGAAGACATTGTGTGATCAAAGGACTTAAGAGAAAGCCACACTTCAAGTCAAAAGCAATGGAAAAAATATATACTTTGATATTAAGGAAAAAAGAACTCCACCTATATATGTGCTAAAAAAAAAAAGCCTACAAAATTAAGAATTCAAGATTGGGGAAATCCTGGTATAAACTGGATGGCAGTGTGCCTTGCAAGAGCTTAAACATTGAAGTAATTCTAAGTATATATTATAAACATAGTTACAAACATAAATGCCAATTTTAAAATTATATTTTAAGATAGAAGACATATAAAGTAAAAATGTTTTTAATATAATTATTTTATTCTAAAATTCTAATTATGTTAATAAACCAGAAGTAGATTATGGAAGAACTGAGAAAAGAAGTTTCTAAATTCTTGTTTCAAATAGAATAAGAACTAAGATACAAACTTATTTTGATTCTGACAATTAGAGACAAATATAGGTTAAATATGATTTTGCAAAACAAAAATAACTACTAGTTCTGTTGTTTAAAATACAACACAAACCTTTCAAAAATATATATTCTTCTCCATACTGAACTGACAATTTTGATAAAAGAGGTAACATGGATGCATTGATGAAAGGTCACGGTACCCTTCACTTTGCTGAAGGGCAATGAGAGACATCCATCACTATCTGTAAAAATTTGCTTCTGTTTGATATAGTGGTTCTACTTCTCAAGATTCATGCAACAAAACATACATTAATAGAAAACACTTGTTCTGTGATGGTGAAATTGAAAACAATAACAATAACTGGAGGGAAATCCAATGTCCTCCTATAAGGTATGATTGAACTAACTGACAATTGATGGAATACTAAGGAGACATCAAAAATGGTGTAAAAGAATATTTAAGGTAAGTAAATGTCCAGTTTTTATTAGGAGTTACCTAATTTTTGTGAAAAAGATGTCACAATAGATGTATTCCTATGCTGTTATTCCTAATATGTTAATGGAAATTTTTCATGATCTTTATTTTCTTTGCATTTTCAAAATATTTCACAAAATTATATATATATATATATATATATATATATATATATATATATATATATAAACAGCAAAACAACAACAACAACAAAAAACAACTACTCAACAAAATTTTATTTTAAAAGAGCATGAGACTTTATATTTTTAGATGGAGATAATTTCCGATTCACTTGCCAGATAGGTCATTGTAATAAAAGTTTGGAAGGTGAATATAGAATAAAGATTTATATTTTACTAGAGTATACATTTAACAAAATAAAGCAAAGCTATTCTGTGATTACGTTTTGTACCTGTTATTCAGTTTTCAATTTCTGTGGCTCCTTGCCACACGGATTGGGAATCGTAACCACAGAATATATTCTAATGTCACAAAAATTAAAATCTCTGAGAAGTATATGTTTCACAGCATGCTCTTTTTCTTCACGTCTAAAGTACTTTAATCAGGGTGCTTTCTTCATGACTGTTGTTCTATTTCATTTTCTCTTTCATATTAAAACAATTTTGTTAACTATTCATTGGGTGAAGCGGACACTAAGTATGGGAGAGAAAAGTGGGAAAACAGCTTTTTCTCAGTGAGCTACATTTTTACAAGTCTTTCATGTTTCATAAATGGGCAACCATTGAGGTCTGGCTATTATATTAACTGAAGCCCAGGATGGCTGGAAAAGAAGACAATGGATGATGCTGGGAGTAGTCAATGGAAAATAAGCATGTTCCAAACCATTCAAAGGGGCGAAAGGGGTAGAGCATACAAGAGATGATCTTCTTTTTTTTTAAATTTTACATATGATATCCATAGTAATGGTTATCAATTTTGTATATGCTTTATATTTTTAAATTGATATTAAAAATGATAGAGAAAACATTATATATACATATATCTATATAGACATATCTTTTACACACATTAGACTGTCTTTTATACACTGTGTATAAAGTGAGAAAGATGTGTAAGTCTAGAGAGCATACCTCTAACTTAGAGAGGCATGGAGGATAACCTATGGGAAAGAACAATAAATGATACCGTGTTTCCCGGAAAATAAGACCTACTCCAAAAATAAGCCCCAGTTAAGATCGTCAGCCAGACAGATGTATTTAATATGTTATGACGATGCTCTAGAAGAAGATGACATGTTTGTATCTGAATAAATGTAGATTGTTGTACATGAAAAAAAAAAAAAAGAAAGAAAAAGACATCCTCTGAAAATACTCCCTAATGCACCTTTTGGAGCAAAAATTAATATAAGACCCGATCTTATTTTCAGGGAAACACGGTAGTGGTTTCAAACAAATCTTGATGAGAATTTTATCGGTTGTTTGTGTGCATATATGCTGGGGGTTGAGGTTAAGGAGCATAATTTGGTGGCCTGAATATGACATGTCCACCCATATGTTCACTTTAGTAGTGTTAACAATGGATAAGATGTGGATGCAGCCTGTGGGTCTGTCGATGGAATAGATGAAGAGGAGGTGGTACATATATACAATAGAATATTGCTCTGCCATGGAAGGGAATAAGTTCTTGCCATCTGAGGCGGCATGGATGGATCTGAAGGGTGTTGTGCTGAGTGGATTGTCAGACAGAGAAAGACAGATACAATGTGATTGTGCATACATGTGGAATCTAAGAACAAAATAAACAAACAAAACAGAAACAAACGCATAGATACAGAGAATATTTTGATGCTTGCCAGATGAGAGAAGGTTGGGGATGTGGGTGAAAAAAAGGGGAAAGAATTGGGAAGTACAAATTGGTTGTTACAAAGCAGTTATGGGGATATACAGTATAGCATAAGGAATATAGTAAATAATATTGTCATAACTATGGATGGTGTCAGATGGCTACGAAATTTTTGGGGGTGATAGATGGGAGGGGACTAGGGTGCTGAGTGAAAAAGGTAAAGGGATTACAAAGTACAAAGTGCTAGTTACAAAATAATCATGTGGATGTAAAGTAAAGCATAGGGAATATAGTCAATAACATGGTAATAACTATGCATAGTGCCAGGTTATCACTAGAGTAGTCAGGGTGATCACTTCTTAAATTATATAAATGTGATCACTTCTTAAGTTATATAAATATGTAACCACTATGCGGTACACCTGGAATTGATATAACATAATATTCAACGTCGACTGTAACTGAAATTTTTTTTTAGAAAATGTGAAGGTGAATAAGAGATCTAAATTTCCATGTCTAAAACAATCAAGTCATGGGAAGTAACATATAGTATAAGGAATATAATCAATAATATTATGATAGAATAGTATGGTGTCAGATTATTGCTGGACTTACATGGGATCAGTTCTTTAGGCATATAAATGTTGAATAACTACGATATAACCTGAAACTGATATAATATTGTATATTAGTCATTAATATATTTTTAATAACATCTTAAAAAATAGTGCCCATAATTATCACTACAAGTCAACAAGGTCAAGAAGATTACTAGATAGTAGAAAATTGTTACTGTATCAGATCAGTTTTCTATTTTTAATTATGGTTTATCTTTTCTCAATAATGTTAAGAAATTGGTGCCCACAGGTAACTAATACAATTGATAATGGCTGCACGTTATCCTCATCCTGTTAGATTATAAAATGGGTTCCCTGGGAAAACTCTTTCATAATGAGATGTGAGTCTCCTGCCTGAGAGGATGAGGCTGAGGCTATCACTTTACACCAGAAAATGGAAAATACTAAGTAGTTTTTATTCCCCCAAAGGTGGAAAAAATGCATTTAGTATAACCTTTGATAAGTTGAGATTAGAAACTTTTTAGTAATTAATAAGCAGCCTGACAAGAACAAGACTCTAGTTAAACATTTTATAATTAGGTCACCTAAGTTTAAAATTACAATAGCGCTAAGAGCACAATTATGATCTACTGAATATTTAATATTATTTTCTTTTATTAATTATCACTATTTTAATCAAATAGTCACTTACAAATAGCTAGTTTACATTTTAACTTATAGATATTGTCTTAAACTTTCCATGTTGAATTGATAGGTGCTTAATTGAGGCCAGCTTGCTCAATATTGGCTTCCAAAGCCAATATTAGGGGCATTACAAATAGAGACAAGAAATATACACAATGGAATATTATTGGGTCATAAAAAAGGAAATATTACCATTTTCAACAATATGAATGGAACTTGAAAGCATTATGCTAAATGAAATAAGTCAGACAGAAAAAGATAAATACTATGTGATTTTATTTACATGTAAGTACTTACTTACAACCTACCCAACCCCCAAAAAACAAACAAACAAACAAACTGACAGCAAAAGAGATAAAATGTGTGGTTACCAGAGATGGGGTTTGGGGTAAAGGAAGTTGGAGGCAGGTACAAACTTCCATTTATAAAATAAGTAAGTACTAGGGAGGTAATGCACAGCATACTGACTATAGTTAACACAGCTGTATGAGAGGAACGTTGTTAAGAGAGTAGATCTTAAGAGTTCTCATCACAAGATTTTTTTTTTCTTTTTTATTGTATCAGTATAGGATTCTGAATATTAACTAAATCTATTGTGGTAATTGTTTCACAATATATATAAGTTAAACCACCATGCTGTATATATCTTAAACTTACACAGTGATGTATGTCAATTTTTTCTCAATAAAACTAGAATATTTAAAAAAGCGAAATAGAGACCTAGTTAAATTCTAAGACAAAACACTAGCTAAAAATCTCAAAAACCATATCCTTGGAACTATTTAGAAGTGAGATAATAGATAAATTCAGGCTTTTGGCGACGTTGCCATTTTGCCCAGAAACAAAGTTTACTCACATGAACCAGTTTCGAGCACCGTCCAAGCTGTTCATTTCCAAATGGAGCAGAAGCCACTTGTAGTAGGGCCTCTTCTTCAGGTAGAATTAAAAACTGGTGATTCGCCCCCTCTTGCCCCTTATTTCAGTGACTCACAAAGTGTGGTTTTCAGACCACCGCATCAGCTTCTACTGGGAACTTGTAACAATAGCAAATCTCGGACCCTACCCCTGACTTTGAGAATTAGAAACCCTAGGCGTGAGGTCCAGCAAGCATTGCGTTTTAACAAACCCTCCAGCTGATGCTAATGCACTTTCAAGTTTGAGAAGCATTGCCTTAATTCAATTTTCAGGGAACCAAATTGCTATTGTAAAGGAACATGTGAAAATAATTAACCTAGTTTTTGTTTTTTTCTCTCCATTTCTACATCACTCCCTTAGTTACTTATGTATTTCTTCCCTATGCTTATAAATATAAAATTAAAGTACAGATAACTAGATAGAGCTATTTATCACCAAAGATAATCAAATAAGGATAGAAAAGAATAATAAGAAATAAAAAGGAAAAATCAGAGAAGCATAGATTTTCAAGCAGCCTAAACTTGGTCAGGTTAGCTTGGGGGCAAAGTAAAAAATAAAAAACAGGATAAACTGTGGTGAAATTGCTTATATGTTTATGTTCTGATAGAATACGAAGGACTGTCTTCTATGTACTCAAGGTTATGTAAAATCTCTGGTAATTCCCTGGTCACAGAAGAAGCTTCTCTGTAATAGATGCTACCTTTAAATGTGTGCGGGTGCATTTTCAAGGATAGTATTATATTACAGCTAATGTTCTCAGCCCTGAAAGTCATCTGAAGCGGTAAGCTCAGAAGACTGAGCAGAGAGCAGGAACTAGCTTTCTAGAGGACTTGATTTAAAACTCATCTTCCGAGTAAGAATGATGGAAGTCTTTCAGTTTCTCTTCAAGAGTCCTCAAGAACAGAGATGCTTCTCTCCTTCAGAAAATGGAGAAGCAAATCAAAACTAATGCACAATAGGACAGAGTAAAGTGTCTTTTCAAAGACCCGCTCCGATGCTTAGAAGGGGTTTCAATCACCGCACAGAAAATCCTTTTGGCTCTGTGTGAATGCCTTTCCTCTCTTTCTCATTCTCTCCTCTCTAATAGTAAGAAAGTCATTATCCCTCTCTCTTACTATTTTTTAGAAAACCCATGGCAATGTCCATTACAACAGGAAGCCTTACATCTTTGTATATATGCCGTTTGATCCTCCTTTCCAACCTATTGCAGTTATTTGAACCTGAGAGTGAGTATAGGAAAGCAAACAAACCCTTGAATACACTTCGATAAAATATTTACCTCTTTATACAAGTCTTACACAAAAGGAGAAAACAGACCAATTTTTAGTATTCTGAGTTGGACTTTACCTAAGGGAAAATAATGGATAGGAATTCCACTACAGATAAGCTATAGAAATAATAAAGCTTTGAGGCAAAAAGACTTTGTAGAACAAAGAACGGCACGTGCACACACACATAAACAGAAACAGAAACCCATCAGCATTTGGCTCAGGGAGAGAATTGACCTCAAAAATCTGGGGATACATGCCTTTATCCTCTAAAATCTGGCTAGACTGTGAGGGAAGGCTAGACAAGCTAAGTTTAATGAGCTATAGTATTAAGCAAAGTTGCATGAGTCACCATTTTTATTTTAAGACAGAGCTTGCATAAGCACTTTCATTCAAAAAAACTTGTGAATTTTGTCTGCAACCACTTCTGAACCAAGCAGAAGAAAGCAATTGCATTTAATTGCTGAAGTTACTGGGAAGGTTCAGGTAAAACAGTCTATGTCCCTTAAACCTCCTCAAGTGACTTTACATTTTTATCTTCTCTTAAGACTTATACATATTGTTAGATTTGAGGAATGCACTGTTCATTTCTTTCCCTCAGGGGTTGCTATACTTTTTATCCTGCCTTAATTTTATAGCTTTATTCTATCATTCACTGTTTCCCACGGGTTACTAAATATAAAGTAAATGGTTGAACTACATGATTCTGAAAGAAGTCTTTTTGGATAAAAGTGTGAATTCAATGAATGGGCAGGCAAGTCTGACATTATACCTATGGCTTATGGGAGCCAGAGAATTGAGAAAACACAGTTCTTCATATTTCCCCTACTTCAAGTTCAATTCACAGGGCTAAGCAGATTAAACAGGAATTCCAGTCTCTGGGTGAAAGCATGGCCCATTTTTCTCTTCCATGGTAATTGCCATTGAATCAAATGAAGCTAATTTGTTAAACTTCCATGGGGCCTATATTGGCACATTTTCTGAAATCATTTGCATGGTTGGTTATTCTATTCACAAAATCAAAAGAAGACAATAACCTACTAGCCAGGAAACAGTGGGAGAGAAGAGTTTTGAGACAATATAACTTTTTGATCTCCTTGAGATGCTTACCCCAGTGTATTAGTGAAGCTGGTTGTAAACAATCCAATAAATGTCAAATGAAATATCCGCAGGGTATAAGGAGCCTTGAAATAAGAGTGTGTGCATTGTGTCAATGACATGGTTTAGAAGATTCTACATATTGAAGAGTCATTAAATATTCTTTACATGCACTTTAGCTCTCAATGGTTTGTCATGGTAGATCTGTCTTGTTGTTGTTTTATTTTGTTTTAGAAATTATTGCCTCGTATTTATACTTCGATCTAAATGATGGAGATTTTCCAGGCAAATCTTTTCATGCTTGAGCTTTCTTTTCCTTATTTTCCAATAGCATATATTTTTGTCCCTCATCCAGCTGACACAGGCAACTTAGAATTTCATTTTGTTCTTCACTTAAAAAGTGACACTTTCAATATAAGCTTTAAAGGGAGCTCATCTTCCTTATGTCATTAATTCAGAGTATGGCGTATTTTAATTAGGCAGTTTCCAAGTTTTTCAAAAATGAGAAGAAATTAAATTATTGTTCCTTATTTAAAGGATGGTTACCATTTTGTTTTCATTGAAACTAGTCATGGTTAATCATGACAATTTTCCATCAGTTGTCTTTGTCCACCAGAAGAAACAATCAAGTTGAACTCAGATACTTCGTAGGGCAACATTTTCTCCATAATATTGGATTTACTGAAAATTTACCAAGATTTTTATTTGCTTGACTGTATTAATAATTATACTAAAAATTACCAGGATTATAGTACTTACCACGTTTGCACTGTACTATGTGATAGATATAGATATATGGATAATATTATATGTTACATAATAATCCTCCCAAAATTCTATGAGTTATTAACTATTATTATCCCCATTTTACAGATGAGGAAATGAGAGATTATACAGATGAGAAATTTCAACCACCTGTAATCCAAGGTCACACAGGTCTTCATAAGTAAAGACGAATTCAAAATCCAGAGAGTTTTATTACAGTTCCCATATTTTAACCACTGTGTTTTGCTAGGTAATTCAAGTCTCACGTGACAGTAGTCAGGCCTGGCATGAAATATAGATAGAGCTGCTGGTCATTTAAACTTTACAAGTTGAAGGACAGCAATATCTGCCTGCTCCTCTCTGCAGACCATCTCTGCACTACTCTTTAATGCAAATTGAAATTCCCACCATTAACACCGCTGCTATTTCTTGAAGTTAAGACATTGTCTTTCAAAGCCTTTGGTGAAAATTGGCATATGTTTTCTCTGAGAGGTAACACAGGAATAAAGTCAACAGAGATTTATTTCTGAGATTCTGCAGTTCTTGTCAAGCAGATCTTACCATGCAGACAGCAGTGCCTTAAGTAAATGGTACACACAAGGTGTTAGTTTGGATCAGAGTAGAAAGGCAGATGCGTAATTTAGCACATTAACACTGGAAGCCAGGCCCCATGTGGAATACAATAGTAGGTGGCTTTGGATAGTTAGGACAATGAGACTCTGGACTCACTGAAGTTAGAAATGGTGCTGGCAATACCACAGAGATTGGTGTCACATTTCTACACTCAATCCTGATGACAATGATAACGGTAACTAACCTAAGGAGTTAAAGTAGATATTCTTACATAGCTCTGTAATTGGCACTTTTTACCAACAACCTTTCAACTGAAGTCACATTTTGCACCTGCTGTGCCACTGTCTTTCAACCTCTCAATTCTCACTATGTCTTAAAGGTGGTCTACCTTAAAGGGATTTGTTGAGGAAGGAAATGTTAGAGCAAGATGGAAGCTTGAATATTTCTCTAGTCCTGTTCCTTTAATGGACAGAGAAGCTAATGCCAAGGAAGTTTAAGTGACGAGTTTGAAGTCACCCAAAGACTTACTGGCAAAATGCTGGACACAAATCCAGTTTCTCTCCATTGAAGACCACTTACAGACAAAGACTTAGCATGGCCCATTAAAGTATGCAATGAGAGTCAAGAGGAAATAAAGGTAGTTCATTCTTTACATTTAAACTGAGTCAGATGATGGCTTTCTGGTTGGTTCTGACATTCCTCCTCCCTCAATTGCCGAGTGTTATTTTACTCTCCAGAAAAAAACTAGTTACCTTTTTGTTTCTTATTTTTTTCCTCCAAAATAGCTGCATGCATATATACATATGATCCTTTTGTGTTTGCCTCTGTGCATTCTCTTTGCACCTCTCTTATTGCATTTCACCAAAATGAAGGATTGTCTTATGCTAATGTCAAATACTCATTACTCAAAATCTGTGAAATAATTATGCATAAGCATCACTATTTTCATCTTATCAATGGTCAAATCAGAGAGAATTGGACACTACAGTACTTCAAAGTTGAGACTTGAGAAACATTTCTTAGATCTGCAAATGGCATGCTCCCCATGAATATTTAATAATTGTGAACTAATTTTGATCTATTCTAGATCGTAGCCTAAATCATTTCACTAGTACGTAGACTGCTGCCTATAAACTCAGCATCATAACTGACTGCCACAACTATAGAGAGAAGTGTTCTTTTTTATTGCCAGAAATACATTTTGTGCTTCTCTTAACATTTTTTTTTTCTTCCAAAGTGGGTTTGGAAGCTTTTAGTCTTATGACATTATTTCAAGAACCATCCTCCTCCCCCAGCCTCTTGCAATGAATGCAAAGCTCAGCAGACAGTTAGATGTCACCTCCCTATGAGTGGTTGGAAGAGGTCAGTGAAGGAGATTGAACTTGGGATCCCTACTGATATGTATTCAAGTGTGGAAATGAGTTGCCTGTTAATAAGGTAGATACCTTATTTATCCTAATGTTTTTTTCAGTCTTCACATATTATAATTGCAAAGATAGCCCTTAGCTTCTCCAGCTGGTTGTTAACAGCTAAGAGGAGACTAACCTGCAGGTCCCTCTTGCTTAATTATAAACAGAATTAAATACTGAGTAATGGATTGAGCCCTTGTACTGACGTCTACTCCTTCTAGTTTTATATCATTATCCTAAAACACTTTGTTAAAAATAATAAAACATCATCGCCTCAAAAGCCCATATATACCCTTAATTCTTCTAAGCATTTGCTTTTACCAGTTATAACTAATTACTGGGGGAGTTAATGGCTTTTGGAACAATAAGAAGTAAATCCATGCTGGTCATAAATCCTTAAAAACCTTAAGTGTTTTATTACTACTTAATTAGCCAACAAACTAGTTGGATACAGTACAACACACAAGTGCCTAACTTCACCAATGTGTCAGGGCGCGATTGGAAAAATACGATGTTCATAATATTTTACAGGAAATTAATTGATTTTTACATGTGTTAAATCCACCCATGTCAGTTTTTTGGTTAATATATTACAGCTTCTTCAATGGGGATTATAGTTATGCATAAAACACTGATTCCCAAGTACAAGGGAAGTCTACCCAAGTTAGAAAACAAATTGAAAAAATTGCATTGGTAACTATATCAGAAACAATCTGGAAATATAAGCATTGTTTGGAAGAAAGCAGAATGCTATTAGCATTGTTGTTGTTTTTTCCTAAAACTTTGATTTTATTCCCTATAGCTAAGGACTGTGGGTTTGTGTCTTCTCCAAATTCGTAAGTTGAGGCCTTAATTCCCAGTATGATGTAGGAGAAGGTGGGGCTTTTAGGAGTAATTGGGTCACTATGGTGGAGCCCTAATGAATGGAATCAGTGAACTTACAGGAAGAGAGAAAAAAGTGATGAACTCTCTCTCTCTCTCTCTCCCCCTCCCATGGGAGGCTACAATGAAAAGGTGGCCTTCTACCAACCAGAAAACAGACACCGAATATGCCATCAGGCATCGAATCTGCCATTACCCTGATCTTCAATTTCCCAGTTTCCAGGACTGTGAGAAATTTTTGTTGTTTAAGCCACCCAGTCTATGGAAATGTGTTATAGCAACCGGAACTAAGACACCTGTTAATCTTAATTTACTGATAATTTCTCCATTAAGAGTAATATGCTTTCACTAATTTGTGTCTAGAGGTATATAAGTTCTATTATGCACAATAATGAACATTTAATAAAATCACAGTATCAAAGTTTGGTTCCTGATTCATAGCATCAGCATCACCTGGAATTTACTGAAAATGCAAATTCTCTGGCTCTACCCCAAACTCAATGAATTAGAAACTCAGTGTTTGGGTCCAGCACTGCTGTTTACACAAGACCCCCAGTTCATTATAATGCATGCTAAAGTCTGAAAATCACCTTTTTTAGAAGGTTAACTGTCTTTTTTAATTTGACTATATAGTACACACAGTTATTCATTATTAATATCATGTTATAATGATCTCCTTTGTTTCGCAACCCGGGGTATTCCTAGCCTAGAGGTACAGAGAAAAGAGGCCAGGTACCTAGGAAAATTTTTTTTGGAATCTTCTGCCTCAGAGAAGGCTCATAAACCCCCTGGACATATTCATCTGCTATTTTTTGTCCTTAGATGTTCATAAGTGAAAACATTCCAGAAGGTCTTTCAGTTTTTCTACCAGTCATGACCTTACTAATTTAACTTAAGTGAGTTCACAGTTCTCCAGTCTCCACATATTACCCTTACTCTTCCTATGCCAAAAGACATATTTTGGTGGAAAGGACTTAAAAAGCAACTATTGAAATACAAAGGCTAACTCAGTGGTGGTAATATTTGAAACCAGAATAAATTAGGAAATAAGATTTTTTTCCCAAATGAATTTTTATTAAATTTAAAATGGTAAATACTGTTAGTTGTTGTAAGGTTAGATGATATCTTCTTTCACTGGTTTAATTGTTCTTCATATTATAATACTATGGGAGAGTGTCATTTAGGGTTGATTTTAATGTTTTATTTATGTCATAACTTGATACAATTCAAATTAGACTCTTTTTTATCTGTGTCACCATCTCTTCTAGTTCTTCTCCTTCACCTCTTTCTTCTTCTTCCTCCTCCTCTTCCTCCTCCTCCTCCTCCTCCTGCTCCTCTTCTTCCTCTTCCCCTTTCTCCTCTCCTCCTTCCTCTTCTTCTTTTTTTTTTTTTAATTTGACTTTTCCATAAAATCCAAAATTCTTGGAAATACATCATTAAACACTTATTGCCCTACATTTACTTAGTCAATCAATAGGTAGTCAATCACAGAACCAGATGCTGCAGGAATATAATCAAAGTCAAGTATGTTTTGCTTGGAAGGAAAGTCAAGGAAAATATAAAGCTTTAAGGTACCCCAAATGGGGAAGACTATTCATCATCACAAAGTAGGAAAGGATCAGAGGACAAGAGGACTACCTAAGGACATTTGTGGAATGAGAGAACATGGTGGAAACTCAAGATCAGTCATTTCACTTAGATTTCCTTGCTGTCTACTTAGGCTTTGTGTCTGCTAACTCCCTAAAACATGTTCTCCTTGGATTATCAGCTAGAGAGTGTTTGATTGCAAGCTTTTAAAGCTCTATTTTGGGATGAAGTCTTGAAAAAAAAAGAAAAGAAAAACTACATCTATGGGGAAAAAGTATTTTTCAGGGTACATAAAATACAAAGGCAGAATGATGGTTATGAATGTGCACTCAACTAGAAACAGAGAATATTGAAATACAAAACAAAGCAAGTGGAAGCTTTGATGGTTTAAGTCAAAAGAGAAAAATAAAAATCTAGGTATCAGTTTTTATGTCAGGAACTCTAAGTCTTTTGCTACTCTCAAAAATATATTGAAAAACACAGTAGTAAATGACTGCAAAAACAAGATTATGATGGGTGACATTATTTCAATTTTAGCATATGTAGTCTTGTTCCACAAATTTACAGCACTCCCACCACATTTAGTTGTCATTGTAATTAAAATCATATATTTAAAGTCTAATAAAAATCTTTGTTCATAAGAATGAAAGAACTGCTCAAAAAGATTGCTGGCATAGTAAGCCACAGATTTTTCTTCAGAAGAACTGGAAAGTACCTGCTCTTTCCCCAATGTGGGACTCTGTAAAAACACTGTCCCTTCAAATGCTACCTTACTTAAAATGTTTTTACATCAGTTCACCTAACCTCTGCCACCAGCCGGTAACCCTTCATAAATCTTATATAGAAAATGTTCTTAATACGATAAGAATCTTCACAGGAGATAGATCCAGGGAAGAGATCCTACCCTCACTGCTAGCTTGACTTACCTTTCTCTGCAGCCAGGGTGGCTCAGGCCCATTCATAAATTCTCTCAATGGAGAGGAATGTAACCCACACTACTCTTGCTACACCTTTGGGTCACATTTTCTTTTCCAATTATCCTACACTTTTAAAATATACTTGATTCTAATGGAATAAAAGTGTTCAGGAAGGAACCACAGATTGGTTTGTGGAAATATTGGGGAACAGTGTGTTTCTCCAGGGCCCATCAGCTCCAAGTCGTTGTCCTTCAATCTAGTTGTGGAGGGCGCAGCTCAGCTCCAAGTCCAGGCACTGTTTTCAATCTTAGTTGCAGGGGCACAGCCCACCATCCCATGCGGGAATTGAACCAGCAACCTTGTTTTTTCATAACACCTTGAAAATATTCTTAATGTCCATCCTCTGTTGAAAACCACATGACATGTAGGAGTCATTTTCTATCACTCCCGCAGGGGAAAAATGTAAAATGCATTTAAATAAAGCAAAAGAGATCACTGCCTATAGTTCCTAGCAAATACTTGTGGGTTATCTGAACCTTTCATTGTCTTTTATTATGTATTCCGCAGCTCTGTAAGTTGTAGAAAAGTACTAATTAATGCAACGGATTCTTGTCCGTATACATTCAGATTGGTTGTGTGGGATACAATAGATTTTTGCCCTGTAGATAGACCTATTCCGCATACATTTGTAAACTGAATTCAGCATTCCTTATGTGCCCATATATGTGTGTTTCTTTGGACTTTTTCTTAAGCCAGTTATAATAGCTCATGGGTTCTTTAACTCACTAACGCTTCAATAAAATATTTGACATGTGTTCATTGTTTATTAACAGGAGAGTAATGATTATACCTTAAAAAAAATCTGGAACACTCCTTTTTACTAATGCTAGCTACCAAAGAAACCATATTCTCAAGGATTGAAAACATGTATGTACTTGAATGAATGGTACTAACTCTAAATATAGATAGAATGTTAGAAAAAGAAGGACTCTAAAAAGGGTTGATTGATCTTCCTAATGAGAATATTGTAATTTTGAATATTCTAAAAATATTTTCTTTAAAAGATATCTAATGTTGAACTAATATAGAGTCTAGATATATATTTATTTGCATATTAATCAAGTTGTCCTATATTTAGCCTCATTTGCAATCTAAGGCTTGATATCTTAATTCCAAAATTCTTAGTTCTTGGGAAATAAATGTGTTAACATTGTATATTGATGTCATTTTTATTATTATTGTTATTATTATTATTATTATTATTATTATTACTTCTGGAGAGTAATTGACTGAAAGAATACTTTAAAGGAAAAATATGGAGATGGAAAATTAGTTTGATTCTCCAAATTCTAAAAAATTAAGTCTGGCATTACTTAAAGCATTTTAACAAGAGCCAGTCCACATAGCCTTGCTAATTGCAATAGACCTTAGAGTTCAGACCATTCAATATTTCATGTCATGCAGAATTTGTATTAGTATACTATTGCTTTGTGTGTGCTTGTCCCATGGCCTCAAATAGACTCTATGCTCCCTAAAAGCAAAGGAAATGCTTTTTGTAACCTGTGCAACACCAAACAAAGTAAATCATCAATAATACCATATTGACTGGCTGATCAGTAGTATCACTGTTAGCACAGTAATGATGGCTTCATAAAAAAGAACATGTTTGCACTTTGGGAATCAGAAAGACCAGGTTTTCAACCTTGTCTGGCACTCACTAGCTCAGTGACGCAAGCAAGTCACTAATTTCTTTAAGTAGCACCTATTTTAGAAGAGTGTTAAGGTTAAATGAGATGCTATACATGAGTCCTGAGTAAATGAGATTCTGTATAGGAAATGACTGGAGAAGAGTAGGAGCTAATAAAGTATAACTAATAACAGATTATAACAGCTTCCATTTACTGGTGGTTTACTATGTGCCAGATACCATCAACATTACAATGGTTATTATTATGCATCATATTTTATTATCATTATTATATTTATTTAAGTTGCTCGGAAGCAACTTAAACTATACTGTTTCTGCCATGAGTTACCGTACACAGTAATTGTTATATCTAAAAACTAAGAGTGAAATTCAAACTGTTCAGAAAAGTTTAACTTGTGTGATAAGTACAGTGAAGGAGGAGTCAGGACTGCTACTTAACAACAGACTGGAAGGACTAAAAATTGACCAAAATACTTTGGAGTAGCAGAGACTAAAATAAGACATGATTGACAGGTAATCACAAATGGTACAGATATGGTGAACATTGATTTGTTAATTAAATCCTGAACTGCTAGGATGAGGGGCAACTTTTGACATATGAGCAAGGTAATTTAAAGATGAATAAAAGAAAATCCAAATTCAAATAGCAGATAGAGAAGCTATTAAATATGTTATGCCAAGATATGGTGAGGCAGGAAATAAGAATAGAACAAAAAATAGTTTGGTCAAATTTATAAAAGATGAAGAAAATAGTGACTTTCAAAAACAGGTAAGGATGAGTTCAGGAAAACAACTAGAGCCTTCCATAATCTCTCTGGGCTATTATTGCAGTAAAATGTTGGATAATAGGAATTGACAACCAAAATATGGAAGTTACTTCTATGACTTTGTCAATTTCTTAAAATAAATATTCAAAATAGCAAGTGAATAAAATTTCAAGCTAATAATAAAGCATACACGAAAAATTAAATAATATGCAAATATATGTGTTTGATTTGTATAGTTATAGCATAGCATATTCAACTAATTAGTTACTATATGAAATGATAAGTGAGCTGAGAACAAATCAGTTGTGGTAAGAGAAATGGGATCATTTCAGGAAACTGAACAGCATTGGGAGAGTTGGGAACTATAATGTTTTCATTTTGCACTTTGCTGTTTGCTGTTATTTTTGTTCTATTCTGTTTTTACATCTATATTATTCATCATCTTTCAAAAGTAGTTCCAGCTTTAGTAAGTTTGCTGTTATTGATATTGTTTTGTGAATAAGAACAGGTGATTAGAATGTAGGATTTGATTCCCTTGCACCTATTTTCCATATACAAGATTAAACATGATCTTTGAATTTTTGGTCTTATGAAAGCAGTTCATGATCTAGGCATGTTTACACACTATCCCAAAGATGCTGAAAATTCTGCGATTCCAAAGGGTCTGGCAAGCACCTCACATGCTTCGGAAATCTTTGCTTGCTAATGTAGTCCTATCTATAGTCGGCTCTCCAGCCTCTAGACACAGTGTATCTGCTCGTCTCGCTCCAGTGCCTGCAGCTCAGAGATAGGCAGAGAGCAGTTGCCCTGATAGGAGTAGTGCTTCACAGGCATAGTGGAAAGCAGCTGTATTTATTCAGACCTTCATGGTTAGTCACAGTCATTTTCTATCTCAGGACAGCAAAGAGCTGACTGCATTTTCCACCATGGTGTGTGTAATATGTCTCAAAACAAATTTATGGTATGACCATGAACTACAAAATGTAATGGGGCAGAAAATGCAGACGCACATTATTTTGCCTCCTACACAATTGGAATTTCTCTCTTTTTTGCTCTAGCAGCTTTGGAGACGAGGAATGACAGACGCTTTATTTTTGTTCCTTTTTTTCCTCTGTAGCATAGAAAAACAATACAGAGAGAGACAGGAGCTATATTTAGATCAACAACCCCATCATCATTTATAGGAAAGAATGCTTTTACTGTTTAATGTTTTAGAAGTAAATATTAAGCACAAGTCCCACAATGTATAGATTTGCTAGGGGTGGCCACGGGGGAGACAGGTGGGGAGAAGATTTCGTGGCCTTTATCTCTTCTTGTACCTCAGTCCCCCAGAATCTCAGGGCTCTGGTTGCTATTTGACCACTTGTATTTTCCCATTTAATCTGAGAAATAAATCTATGCTGAGGAAATGATTCACACTTTATTGAAGAGAAAATTGAAGTTTAGAGAGGTTATGTAACACGCTGATGACCCAATCACTTAACCTAGATTTGTATCTACGTGGATTAATTCCTTAACCTCCTGGGTTCTCTCATACGTCAAATGAACTGATTGCATTGCTTCATTTCTGTGAATCCTCCTGATTCTACAATTCCATGATTCCATCCAATGCTTTTCTAGTGTGTATCGATCTCTGATCTAGAGCAAGTTTTCTTGAATTATTGCTTCAGATCGGCTATATTCAAATTATCCTCTTTCAGTATATACTGAAAGAAGATACACTGGTCCTCTAGCATAAAATATCCAAAAGTGATGTTATTATAAATATATGTATGTTGATAATGAGAAAAAATAAAACAGAATAAGCATTACTAAGAGACTTAAAACAGAATCAGGATGCTATTAGGGAAGCGTGGCCTATGCACATCTTATGCCTCAGTTCTCAGAGCTGCTGTTAAGTTGCTAACCTGCTGTTGAACTCAGCTCAAGGCCAAGCCATAAACATTCTGGAACAACAACTGCTATATGGACACATATGGACTTTACCTACTTCTTGTAGTTTTCAGCTTTCTCCTTTGCATATTGGAACTAACCAATCCTTGTTAACCTAGCCAGCAATCCTTCATTTGCATGAAAAAAATAATTTTTGTGGGTTTTGCCTTTATAAACCCTGCCTTTCTTTTTTCTCCCTGGAGCTCAGTTTGGGTTGCTACCTGAATCTACGTCACTCAAATTAAACAATCCCTTTGCTCAAATAAATGTCTTGTGATCTTTACTCCAGCTGCAACCTCTTCTTTGGTTAACAATGTACAAATATATATATTGTGTGTGTGTGTGTGTGTGTGTGTGTGTCTGTGTGTGCGTGTGTGTGTGTGTGTGTGTGTGTGATTAAAATCTTTAAAATATTTAAAGATACCTATTACCATGTTACATGGCATCACTAGGCCAGGCCATCTTAATACATCATTAATCCTAGAAAAAAGTCTAGGGTATTATGTATCATTTCCAATTAAAAAATGAGGAAACTGAACCTCTGGAAGGCTAAATAATGTGATTAAAATCACACAGACAGTATGTAAAGACATTTGTTTTTTAAATCCAGACATTTCTGGATCCAGAGATCGCTGCTGTTTTCACTATTCCATACTGATACCACTTGTCACAGTCACTTATTTAACCAATTGATAATTTTATACTAATTTCCTATTGTGCCCCTGATGATATTTTCTTTTCCCAGCTCACTGTTTTTGGTGATGCTTCACAACATCTCCAGAAAATAAAGAATGCAAACATAGAATTCTAATCTCTTCCTAACAGTGGGTATTTCTCATATAAATAAAAGAACACATAGATTTACAAAAGCAGTGTCATAAAAGCTTGTTTATAAATTGCATAAATACTAACAAATATCTAGAAACAATGTAGAAAATAATAAGAAGGACATTTCTAAATAACTAACCTAAAGGATGTCTTTTACAGGAAACAAAACAATAGGGCTACACTATTGTTCTTTACTTCTTAAGGGAATCACTTTTCAGAGGTGCTAAAAAGTAGTAGCTTTCAAACAATTTCTTATCACTATGATCTTCCTTTCTTTTTCCTTTTTAGTGAAATTTCATGTGGAAATCACATATGTTTGTTTTTGATGAATGAGTGAGGTAGCTGCTCCCCTCTGGAATCTATAACAGTCTGCTGCTTCCCTAACCACAATACTCCCCCAATAATGTGAACATTTATCGTGTTGTCTAACTCAATCGGTGATGTGCTAACGGAATCCCCAAGAAAAAAAACAATCCTCAATTTGTAGCTTTTGCTGATTTTCATGGTACAAATATTCCCACTATGGGTCATTTTAGGCTAGAGCGAGGTATCACTGAACTGTAGTTGGGAAGACCTGCCCACATTTCACTCTCCCAAGTCTTTATTAGCCACTTCGGTACCTTCCTGAATTCACCCCTAATGAAGGGAAAAGGTCCCTTAGATGTGGGACACTTTTATCTCAATTATTTCTCATTCTCTTAACTACATTAGAACTTTATTTGAATTACTAGCAACAGTAACAACACTACAAGTGAAATATTCCTAGAGAATTTATCTCCATTTCACCTTATCATAGATTGCTTTTTCAGATGTTCAAGTTATTTTACTTCCCAATAGTCCGGCATTAATTTAGGTATGTAATGTGTATTTTGCATTGGGGAGTTGGGGTTGGGAGTGATTTAAATGTGTCATTTTAAATCGCAAGCCACTACGGAAGGACAGGCCAGAAGGAGGAAATTGGATGTAGGGATAAGGGTAGGATGAAGAGAACATAAGAGAACAAAGTCCAAGAGAAAAAAAAAAATGTTGCATTGATGGTAGAAAGGAAAGGCAGTGGTTTTAAAAATGATTTCTACCCAATTCTCATTTTTTTTCTAGAACTCAAGTTCCAACTTAGAAAACCCATTATCTAGAACTCAAGTTTCAACTTAGAAAACCCATCTATTTGTCCATAAACCACTCCTTGGTAATCCCTGCACTCAACTAACACTGTATGTTTAAAGGCTTTAAAGGCTTTTTTTGTTTGAGATAGAGTAGAGGACTATATGCAAATAGATTAAAACAAGCCTGTAAAACAGGCCAATTAGGGCATATGCTATGGATGCAATTATGTCAAAATGATTATACCCTATTCTTGTGCTGAACAAGTCTGAAGAAATGATATTAAATCTGTTTCTCTGCCATTTACTTAGTTAACTACTACAGTTCTTTACTCAGTTTACTGAAATTCTCTGGCAGTCTCTGTATGTAATGAGTAGAATCTTCTGTAGACATAACTGAAATCAGTGCAAAAATAAAGAAGCACTCCAGCTGCTCTTGAAAGGCAGTCCAACCTTTTCTGTCCTCACAGATTTGGACAACAAAGTAGCTTTAAAAACCAGAAAGCAAAATAGAAAGCAGCATTTGTTTGAGGGAGTTTGGGAGAAGAGTATATCATTTCAGGAAATTTTAATAAATTATTTCTTTAAACATTCATTTCTGTGAATTATAAATAGCACTGGTTGGCTTTATTCAGAATTTATGTCTCCTTGTAGTCAGATAGACATAAATAAAAGATGCCTATGTACGTTTTCCAAAATTATCCAAGATACCTAGAAAAACTATCCTTACCAGCTAAGCAAGTAAGTTGCTTTCACTGAGATGATGAAGATAATGATGGTGGTTCTTTACTTCATCTGATTTCTTAAAACACTATTTAAATAAATCTTAAAAGGTAAAGCAATCCTTTAACTTATGTGTTTCTTATCTGGGCAACTATTTCTCTGTCTCTTACCTTCATAACCTTTTTGGGTGGAAATTGGTCCCTGAGATGTTTTATAATACAAAAACACACCTCAAGGTTGAGGAATTTGTCTAATTATCACCTCATTGAGGGTGCTGCAAATATGCAGTTTCTGCTTGTGTTTTGATATTTACAGATTGAATTAGCCAGAAAAATGTTACTGTGAGTTACATAACTAATACCCCATCCCCACTGAGTTATTCATGACCATTATGAACTTGTCAGGTATGATTGGAAGATGCTTATAATGTCTTAAGTAAAAAGTTTTTTTGAAGTATATCTTTTAAAAGTGTCTTCAAATTTTCTAGGGTATAAAAATTTTGAGTGAACCAACTCCTGTCCATTTAAACAGTAATGGATTTTATCTCAGAATTATTTCTAATTAATAAAACTTTGCCCCATTTTCTGCTTTATGCACATTAAGACAAAATGACATTATCCTTTACTCATTTAGCCTTCATAATTTGAGACTATCATTTAATCCGTTTTATCCTTGTAACATTCAGTTTCCTTGGTCTGTAACTGCACTTCTTCACATGTCCTGTTTTGTTTATTTTGTTTGTTTTGGGTTTTTTTTTTTTTTTTTGGTAACGTAATGTACTGAATGATATTCAGCTCTGTAACTAAAGTAACGAGCACTCATTAAAAAAAAAAAAATAGGAAAGGATAAGAATTCCAAGTGCTTT
Source organism: Rhinolophus sinicus (assembly GCF_057876585.1). NCBI lineage: Eukaryota > Metazoa > Chordata > Mammalia > Chiroptera > Rhinolophidae > Rhinolophus > Rhinolophus sinicus. Next base: position 136,186,917 of record NC_142517.1, read on the forward strand.
AGACACTGATCATATGGGGTTTGTTCAAAGTTCACTATTGTGCAATAGTTATAGAGAGCAAAATTACCAAAAACAAACATAGCATATGTTTGTGAGTATTGAGCATATGGTCAATGAGGAATGTGTGATCTAGGTAAAGTAATTGCACTGTCAGCTTTTCACAAAAGCCATTTCCCAGTTCAATTCAGTTCAACAAATTGTATTGTGTGTTCACTCCGTATAAGGCACTGTGTTAGAGAGCCTTTCCAAAGAGAATTTAGAAGAGGCTTTCTCCCAAGAGAGGATACAAACGGGCGGATGTGGGAATAAGAGTGAACTTTCGGCAGTCAGTGGTTTCTTCCAAGCAATCACAGGATCAGAGAATATGAAAGCTAAGGAAACATGTAGAGATCATTTGGTTTACTTCTTCATTTGTTAATTTATATTGATATAAACAAATATTTATTAGCACTACTTATTGTTAGGATTTATATGAGGCAGAGTGTGGAACAGTAGTAGCAAATGGTGGGAAGATACAGTCAGTCCCTGCTACACTGATAAACTAAGGGATTTAATTTATCCCCAGTTACACTCATGCATCCCTGCTGTTAGATGCACAAAGTATGAGCACATTTTTGTTAAAGGAGGCAATTCTATGACTTTAGATATGACTAGAATAGGAGGTCAAAGAGAGAGGAATTCATTTCTAAGCTTGCTAGAAAGAATCAACATACAAAGAAGAAAGAAGTCTATAGTCCTGTATATGCTACAATATCCAAAGATCATACAGTCAATATATATATGTGATCCCAATCTCTTTTATCACATTGAAAATGTCCTTGACTGTATATTTTTAACCATTGGCTAGATATCCTGAAACCTTTCATAGTATACCCAGATCTAGTCCTCACAGAACTAGACTTAGGCTGTGTTGCCATTATTTTTCTAGTCTCTAAATTTATGAATTTTGCTTGGTGTTATATCTTTAATGATTTGACCTAGCTGTGACATATTAGTGTTATTTGAAATTTGTAGCTATTTGTGAAGCACAATAAGTTCTCCAGCAGACCTAAGAAAATATTCCATTATACATATAGAAATAACATAAGTTAGATTATGTTATTTCATATAAATTTTACATATCAAGTAATATTGATATGGACATCTTGAGAATTAGATTGTCTCTTACAATGAGCAGTTGTTTAAATACTAATAAAATATCAATTACCAGTAAAATATTAATTACCAGGAAATTAAGTAAATATTGCTCAATCACCTTCAATGTTATTTCTGAGAATATATTAGACAAATGTTTACTCTTAACATTTCATTAATGGACTTATTAAAAAATCAATCAACCTCTTAAAAATTTGATGCTAGGACCCGCTAATATATAGATAACAATTACTGTGATGAAACCTATTTATTCAGCTCAGGTTATTTTTGAAAAAATGATCATGTTTGTTGGTACTCAAAAGTTATTGTGCATAGTTTTAAACATAAGAAATTACATTAGGCCTATCTCTCTTTCTCTTTCTCTCTCTCTCTGTCTCTCATCTATCTATTATCTTATAGCAAGATACATAGAATACATAAGATATTTGCTACATATGACATTTGAAAATTAAGTTTGTGAACTCATCCTAGAAAAAGTGCTACATACCTCATTGCTGAATATCACTCTGTTCAGCTTTGAAGTACTCCCCTTGGGAAGCTATGCACCCACTCCCGTGCCTAGTCCACCCTTCAAAATAATTTTGGAACTGATTTTCTGGAATGGCCATCAGAGCTGTCGTATTACCGCTGATGTCCTGAATGTCATCAAAATGTCTTCTTTTCAATATTTTCTGTATCTCAGGTAAATAAAGAAGTCACTGGGGGCCAGACCAGGTGAGTAGGGAGGGTGTTCCAATACAGTTCCAATACAGTTAATTGTGTATTGGCTAAAAACTCTCTCATGGACAGTGCGATGTGAGCTGGTGCATTGTTGTGACGCAAGAGTCATGAATTGTTGACGAAAAGAAAAGGTTTTGTAATTTTTTCACACAGCCTTTTCAGCACTTCCAAACAGTAAACTTGCTTAACTGTTTGTTCAGTTGGTACAAATTCATAATGAATAATCCCTCCGATATCAAAAAGGTTAGCAACATTGTTGCAACAAGTTGTTGAACTTAATTGTTAGAACTTGTATATATGTATACACACAAAAGCACAAACACACGGGTGAAAATAAAGCTAAAGCAAATAACAAACATGACTAGTTTCATTTGCTACCTTTACCTTCCCCAAGTGGAAATAATTACATATGCTGGGGGTTAGGGGTAGAAAGAACACTTGAAGATAATTATGGGATAGACATTTGATATTTACATAGTGATCAGATTAAACCTGTATATGGTATGCACATATACTTTTAAACTTTTTGCACAGGACAGATGATAAAATGGACATTTCTGTATACTACAGAGCAGATATTTTATTGAAAAATTGTGTGACTATGTTTGGATCCTCATCCCAACACTATACCACTAGCTACGTGTATTTAGTAAGTTATTTCATCTAGTCTTTTCATTAACAGTATAGTATCTCTAAGCAAAACCATTGCTATTCCCACATTAAAAAAGTGTGTGGTTCGTTTTGTTGTTTTGTTTGTTTGTTTGTTTTTAATTCTATCTTTGATTGTTCTTCAAAAGTCAATGTAGTTTGTAGAATGTAGTTTGACTTACAGAGACCACTAGAACATGAAATCTGGTTTTCTTATGCCAAATAACCAAATGCTAAATCGTTCTATTTGTCACTCTTTCTCCTTCTTCCTAAATTGAAACAGTAAGGATGTGGAGACTATACAATTCATTTTCTCAAAAGTCTCTTAAATTCAATATGGTAATTTATAATCCTCATATTAATAATACGGCAGTCACTCCAAAATGATCATTTATACAATTTTTAGCATTGTTTGTCACCAATAAGAATCCATCTTTCTTAATTCTAACCCAGTTTCTCTTATGGCTGGGGTACTATTTTGATTTTCCTCAGGTCTTAAATGTGAGTTGGGAAGTGTATGCAGATGGTCAAGTTACTGATAGGTAGATAGATATGGAAATGGTAACCCCATTGGAGATCAAATACATAGATGAGGAGTTCCCTGGCAGAGTACACTCTAGTGCTCACTGATGTCTGATTTCCCTCTACCTCCCAGCTTCACAGGAAAACAACACTTCTTAGCCTCTTTGTTTTACACAGATTCACATGACTAGTCTAACTAATGGCAGACATCATTTCTGGCTAAAACTCTTAAGAGCCAGTGCTCCATTTGCCCATTTCCCTTTCCCCTAAAATGATGACATTGGAAGCCATGTGTTAAGATGGCAATGTCAAGAAAAGAAGTCAGCAGATGGCAAAGCACACTTTCTGAGAGTCATCACACTTTGTGTCAGCAAGAAATAACTAAACCATTGAGTTTCAGGGTTTATCAGTTGCAGCACTTACTAGTTATATACCCTGCCTAACACATCTGTAACCATCTGTGAGAAACGTGTGATAGCACAGGGAACGAAGCCAGCCCTAACATGCAGCTATGAGTCACTGTGTTGGCTCTGTATCAAAAGGTGCTTCATAACCACAACTCCCTACAAGAGATGTAGAGGAGCTAAACAAGCCAATAAAATGAAGGCCATTTGATCCCAGTAATGGTAAAAATAAGGATGATCAGAATGTTAGACTGTCCAATACAGGAAAATACATATGTTCTTTCAAATCCAGTGTGCCTAATGTATCTTTAGTTTAGAAAAGATGGAGCAAAAATTTACATGTACTTCTTCATTTTATAGTTCAATCTATTCTCAGAACTGATGAGTTCAAGCTCCATGTATGATGAGCACCATAATGGTTGCCTTTGGGAAAAGGGGAGATAAAAGTTTTGCATGTGTGGAAAGAGTATTTTCCAGATCATCAGATTTTTTCATACAGAATGCTGCATTCATATTAACATCTGAATTCCAAAGGGGAGAGTTAAGGAAAATTTGATCTAGCTTCAAAGACATAGACAAGATAAAGTTTATCTGAAAGTTACACTCAATGTAATTCACAAATATTTGCAAATTAAATATTCTAAGCGACACACCATATTGATGTTTTGGAGATGACTGAGATTCAGTATACTCCCTTATAATCTCTATAGAGATTACTCTCTGTGATAGATTGTATTTTCCTTCCATCTGGCAATAAGAGGATTCTAAGAAGTAGGTTGATACCTCTTCACTGTGTGATCGCTATATTACATTTATGTGGAAGAAGAAAACAAAGTTGTTTAAATAAGGAAAACTTATAAAGCCAACCTTTAATTAAACACAAATGTTTTCTTGTGAAATACAAAGAAAAAAGAAAAGAAATGGAGGGTTTCATATCAGTTAATAGATTGTAATTGATTTATTTGAATATCCTCAACGATGTCTGTGTTCTTGTACTGTGAGGATTGTAGAGAATCAGAAGTACAGGCAGATTAGAAATCTACGGATCAGATTTACTCCTTAGTTGTTTGTTCCAATAGAGAATGCTAGTTTGGCTTTAACTGAGAGTCAAAATCAATATGATGTTGAATTTGAGTGGGGAAAAGACATATTCATGTTTTATTCAAAATGATGTGAATTACTATACTTAGCTACATATTCTAAAAATTTTATCCATAATTAGACTACTGATGTCTAATAAAAATATAGTGCCCTTTTTAATTTGTTCCCATATATCTCTTCTTACTTTGCAGTAACTTTATTTAAAGCTACCATTCTAACCATTCCCATGATCATATTTGGATGGAACACTTTCAAATATGCATAAATGGATAGAACTCTGTCCTAAATTTGAGCTACCAAACACCTATTCTTGGGTTAGTTTTTCATAAATGGTAGGAAGCACCTGGTGTCTGAGACAGAAATAAACTTTCCTCTTCTCTGCCAAAGACTCTTCAATATAGCATACCTACTTCTACAAGATTCATGTGAGAGGCCCACATTTATAACTCTCCAAAGAAAGATAAAACTAGTAATTTTTTGTTGTTTGTAACAAACCCAGGATTTGAGCTATGTACCATCTGAAATAATTTTACAGAAACCTTGGAACTGCTGAGCTCTAATCTTCAGCTCCCCTAACACTGATGTGATGATTTCCAACCTGGAAAGATTTTGTGAGCTATTCTATTATGTTTCTGCTAGAGTCCCATAAACTGGATTTTTTTTAAAGCAAGAATTATACTACTGTTGCTATTGTGTTATATTCACCATATAACATTAACAATTAAGTGTTATAATTAGAAACTTTGCAAAACTATTAAAGTAATACCCAGAACCTAACAGTCATTAGCTAATGGCCCCTAGTTATATTATTATTTTTTAGAAAAATTAATACATAACTTCCGGCTAAGGATCGATAAAGAAAACTAGATATTTTATGTGGGTGGGATGCGTTCCAGTTCCCTACTGGGACTCTCCTAGTACCTCACAACATTGTTACAAAGGGATGAAACAATTTAGTAGTACCTTAGTATCCTATCTTCACCTGGTGAAAACTCAAATTTTAGCTTTTAAAAATAATAAGAATATTTCATTATTATAAAATAATAATAATAACAGTAAGAATGACCCACATACCACCTCAAGAAAGATACAATCAGTACTTTGTGGTTGTTGTAATGACTACATTATCAATGAAGGCATGGTAGTGATTGCAGGGCTGAGGTTTACACTTACAATAAATAAACAGGTAAAATCATGCCTTAGATTAATAAGAAATACACCAGCTATAGTCTATGTTTTCTTTTTGTTGGTGTAGAATAAAAACTGCTTTGATAGGAATCTCAGTGTTTTAGCTGAAGAGAGATGCTTGTACTTTGCATTTTCATGTAGTCAGAAGAAAGGAAAGAAGGTAAGAAAAGCTCATGAGTTGGTATTGGTAATGTGAGCAAGGCCAAGGAAACGTGTGCCAATTTTGAATCAGGTGGCCTAACACTTTTTGGGATATTTTCAAGGCCGCGCAATCTCCCTCAGATCTGCCTTATATAGGAACATTCTAGTTGGAGGAGACTAAAAGGACTCCAAATGCCCTTCGTTTGCCCTTGTATTGATGACTGGACCAGCATTGACATGCTACATTATAACTTCAAGTACACTATAGTCCATCAAGTTAGATGGCTAAGATCCATAAAGAATTCAAGTTAGGAATAAAGAAATTGTTTAAGCCTAGTAGTGTTCCACATTAAGGATGTCTTCCTCCCACTTCTTCAGATGCATTCTTTAGGTGTTAGTAGATTGGACATACACAGTTTGAATCATTACCTCATTGCTATTGATGCCTAGTTTCCCTCTGGAGATAAACCCTGCATTTATCTTTATATATGTTTATCATGAAAAATTACCAGTGAAAACTCTGGTAGAGATTCAGTTATTTAATTAAAACAAATGTACTGTTAATAAATAGAATTAAGCCTAATTTACACATTCTTTTATTTTATTTATACTTAAATTTTTTAAAAAAATTGTCGCATATATAATTCTTCTGATCTTAGACACACTTTAGAGTAGTTGTTTCAAGCTGTGTTCTACTGAATCCTGGGATTCTGCAAAAGTTCATCAGGGGCTATTGTGGACTGGAGTGTGGGAAGGTGGCAAGTAATCAGAGCCCTCCCGTACACCCAACTTGAACAACACTAATCAAGATTCTATCTAATTTATAAAATAGGAATCATCATCAAAAAGTAAAAAATGTTTCTTGACTAAAAGGAAAACATTTTGGAAGCAGAATCAGCAGCAGTACCATCTTACATCATCCTTCATTACAAATAATGAAAAACTATTTTACAAATGTTTTGAATAATGAAAAACTATTTTACAAATGTAGCAATGAGTTCCTTAGAAACAATGCATTCAATATTTTATTAATTTAAAAATAGTTTAGAAAATCTAAGGATACTAATTGTATGCACATTATAAGAAGATATAAAAGATGAAATGAATAGAGAAATCGATGTGACAGAAAACTTGAAATAAAAGTATATCAAGTTTCATTGAGCTTCGCTTCATTCCATGTTGCAGATACTGTGTTTTTTTACAAATTGAAGGTTTGTTGCAACACTGGGTCCAGCAAGTCTCTCAGCACCATTTTTCTCACAGCATTCGCTCACTTTGTGTCTGTGTCACATTTTGGTAATTTTTGCAATAGTTATGCACTGCATAATAATATTTCTGTCAGCAACAGGACACACATATGACAACAGTCCCATAAGATTACAATGGAGCTGAAAACTTCCTAAACCCAAGTGACACTGTAGCTGTCCTAAAGTCATAGCATAACATATTGCTCATGTGTTTGTGGTGATACTGGTGTAACAAACCTACTGTGGTGCCAGTTCTACTAAAGTATAGCACACACAATTATGTACAGTACATAATACTTGATAATTATAATACATGACTATATACTAGTTTATGCATTTACTATACTACACTTTGTATTGTTAGTTTAGAGTGTATTCTTACTACTTATTTAAAAATTGCTGTAAAATAGTATGACCTATTTCAATGGCAGCAGCCTCATCCACCTGTTTCCCACTTCTCTTGACTGCTTTCTTTTCTCTTGTGCTTGATTGAATCACATGTGGTTTGGTACAGTAATATTCTGTACTGGTTTTTAGTCTAGGAGCAATATATGATACTATCTAGCCTAGGTATGTAGTGGGCTGTACTATCTAGGTTTGTGTAAGTTCGATCTATGATGTTTGCATGACGACAAACTTGCCTAGCAATACATATCTCAGTCTGTATCCCATCATTCACTGACACATTTCAAACTTATTCATTATTATTATATTTGTTATGGTGATCTGTGAGCAGTGATCTTTGATGTTATTATTGTAATTGTTTTGGTTCTTCAATAACCATACCTATATAAGTTGCCAACTTAATTAACAATAAATGTGTGTGATATGACAGTTCCAACAACAGGCCCTTTCCCTATCTGTCTCTCACACCTTGGGCCTCCCTGCTCCCTGAGACACAACAATATTGAAATTAGGCCAGGTAATAACCTTACAATGTCCTCTAAGTATTCAAGTGAAAGGAAGAGTCACATGTCTCTCACTTTAAATCAAAAGCTAGAAATGATTAAGTTTAGTGAGGAAGGCAGGTTGAAAGATGAGATAGGTCAAAAGGTAGGCCTCTTGCTCCAAACAGTTAGACAAGTTGTGAATGCAAAGGTAAACTTTTTGAAGAAAATTAAGTTTTACTCCAGTGAACACATGAATGACAAGAAAGTTAGATAGCTTGCTTGCTGATATGGAGAAAGTGTTAGTGGTCTGGATAGAAGATCAAACCAGCCACAACATTCTTTTAAGCCAAAGTGTATCTAGAACAAGGCCCTAAGTGTCATCAATTCTACGAAGGCTGAGAGATGAGGGATCTACAAAAGGAAAGCTGAAGCTAGAAGAGATTGGTTCATGAAATTTAAAGAAAAAAACAAACATCTCCATAACATAAAAGTGCAAGTTGAAGTAGCAAGTGCTGATATAGAAGCTGCAGCGAGTTATCTAGAAGATCTAACTAAGATAACTCATGAAAGTGGTTACAATAAATAACAGATTTTCAATGTGAATGAAACAGTCTTATATTGGAAGATGCCATCTAGGACTTTCATAGCTAGAGAGGAGACGTCGATGTCTGGCTTCAAAGCTTCAAAGGACAAGCTGACTCTCTTATTAGGGCATTAATGCCGCTGGTGACTTTCAGTTGAAACCAATGCTCATTTACCACTCTGAATTTCCTAGACCCCTTAAGATTTATGCTAAATCTACGCAGCTTTTCTTCTCAAAAGGGAACAACAAAGTCTGGATGACAGCACATCTGTTTATAACATGGTTCACTGCATAGTTTAAGCCCACTGTTGAGACCTACTGATCATAATAAAAAATATATATTTTTGAAATATAACTTCTCATTGACAATGCACCTGGTCACCTAGGTGTTCTGATGGAGAGTTACAAGATTAATGCTGTTTTCATTCGTGCTAACACAACATCCTTTCTGTAGCCCCTAGATCAACAAGTAATTTTGACTTTCAAGAATGACTGTTTAACAAATACATTTCATAAGGCTATGGCTTCCATAGGTAGCAATTCATCTGATGGATATTGGCAAAATAAAGTGAAAATCTTCTGGAAAGGATTCACTATTCTAGATGCCATTAAGAAAAATGCATGAGTCACGGAGAGATGTCAAACTATAAATATTTACAGGAGTTTGGAAGAAGTTGATTCCAACCCTCATGGATGACTTTGAGGGGTTTAATACTTCAGTGGACGAAGTACCTGCAGATGTGGTGGGAAAAGCAGGAGAACTCAAATTAGAAGTGGAGCCTGAAGATGTGACTGAATTGCTGAAATCTCATGATGAACCTTTAATGGACGAAGAGTTGCTTCTTATGGATAACAAAGACAGTGGTTTCTTGAGAAGGAATCTGCTGATGAAGATGTTGTGAGGATTATTGAAATGACAACAAATGATTGATTTAGAACATTACATAAACATAGTTGATAAAGGAGTGGCAAGGTCTAAGATAATTATCTTAGACTCCAATTATGAAAGAAGTTCTGTGGGGAATATGCTATCAAACAGCATTGCATGCTACAAAGAAGTTGTTCATGAAAGAGAGTTAAGAGATGCAGCAAGCTTCAATGTTGTGTTATTTTAAGAAATTGTCACAGTCACCCCAATTTTCAGCAACCACCACCTGACCAGTCAGCAGCTGTCAATATCGAGGCAAAACCCTCCACTAGCAAAAGTGATTACAACTTGCTGAAGGCTCAGATGATGGTTAGCATTTTTTAGCAATAAAGTATTTTCAAATTAAAGTATGTACAGTACATTGTGTTTTCTAGATATAATGCAATCTCTCACTTAATACACTGCAAGACAGTAAATATAATTTTTATGTAAACCGGGAAACTAAAAAAAAATGTGTTAACTCACTTTATTGTGATATTTGCTTTATTTCGGTGGTTTAGGACCAAATCCACGGTATCTTCAAGGTATGCCTGTATTATCGGTAAATGTTCTAAGACCTTGTTCATTGATATAAAATTGTTCACAAGTTAGTTCTGTTTGTTTTTTTTTGTTTTAAGTAACATTTTAATTTTTATGTATCATCTCTATTAAGAATATAATTTTTGCTGAAGTGATTCTGTAGTGTTTTGGTTAAATTTTTAAAATATAGCAAGTGATGAAGTGTGTTAAACAAAAAACTTCTAAGGAAAATAACAAAATGAGAAAATTACTCCCCTAAAGGCATTTAGAAAATTATGAAACTACACTAAAACATATATATGTAGACAAGTACTGTATTTGTTCTTCCTTTTGAATGCCAACATACTTACACAAACTAATAAATATTAACAACAACAAATACCGAAAAATTATTTCTTCCAAACTTATCAGATTGAAGTTATTTATATTGATTGAAGTTATATACTATACACACAAAGTCTAGGAACCTATTTAAAGATAGAACATTAGTACTTTGAAACCTTTTGTTACTACTTTGTCCACACTGAATACTTGCACAAAGCAAATTTCAAATAAAGTATTTTAAATTTTTACTGTATTCTTAGATTGTCAACCAGACTTCAGTAATGCTACACATGTACAATCATCCCTCTAACTTTAATTTGGTGCATAGTCAGAAAAATAAACTCCAAATGAACACTGAGTTTACAACATCTTTATTCACTCCAAGGGTAATTTTCAGAATGATTAACAACCATCATGGCATGGGGGAAAAAATGGGAATGGACATACAGAACAGATGTACGCTCTGAAAAACTGCAACAACCATAGCATGTTAGCCAGAAAGCAGTCTTGCCCTCTTCTGTTGAGTTTTCAAATTTTCATGGTTTATTAATTAATTATATTATGTTCCAGTTATGTTGAGTCCACTTAAAAAAGATCATCCAGATAGTCAGTGAAACATGGCTAAAGCAACACAGTCCTGCTTTCCAGTTTTATTCCTGCAGAGTTACCTGGATTCCCATGAGTCAATATGACCACTTAATAATTCAATAGTTTGATATATTTGGCTATTGCATTCTGCTGAAGAAGATTTCTATGATAATTACTCTAATGTCCAATTTATTTTTTATGATGCCAGGTCTCTCTAATAGAAATCCCTTGAGAATTATGAAAAATTCTAAATAAAATTTCAAAAAAGTAATTCACTTACTTGTCATTTTAGATGCCTATCAGCTGTCTTGTTAAAAAAGCTAAACACCATTTGGTTTCTCTCCCCTGCTGATTACAGCAGGTTATCCTTTTCGTTCTTGGTTATTCTGTACAGATTGTCAATAACTGATTCTTTTTTGTCTGTTCATCATCAAGCAATTTTTTCCTGATTAAAATAGCTCCATATTCCAAGATTCATGAAACCTCTAAATACATGTTTTAAATCACAATGTTGCTTCTTTTAAAAAGTGATACGCTCTTCTTTCCAAAAGACCATCTGCTTTCAGATAACAATAGTAATTCAAAGAAGAAAAAGAGTTATTGCACTTTAACATATTTTTGCTGGAATAAAGAGTAACATTTAACTACTATTCAAATACACTGAACACTTTTTTATATAGTACTTAAAAGCCAAACTGTCATAAGTGTAATAAGAGTTGCTAAAACAGTGTTCTCTGGTCCCAAGTTCCAAACTAAGAGGTAGAATCATAACTGCTCAGGAAGAAAGGTAGTCAAAAAATATTATAATTAAAAAAAAAGGACAATCATAGTTATTATACTTATTTTCATGCAAAATCTAATGCTTCCAAATTTGAAAATCCCTATTTTTATTTGCTTTTCCATTATAGAGAATAGCAAATGAACTATGTATAATATATAATTAGTAGTTTATTGTCACAAGGAAAAGAATCATTTGTTGAAATTCATATATATTTAATCTATTTTACTCTGTATTTTTAAAGTTGTTTAAAGTCATTTGTTTTATGAAACTTCAAATTCTTCACTTATATTTATTTTAATAAGTTCCTTCAATCCTGATTATATTAGAATATGAGGGAGCTCTTTGGATTTTAGATTTATTTATTTTCTTTATTTCTTTAATTTTTAGTCTACTCATAGATAGGGTTTATATCCCTACTATTTCCAATTAATTGGAATGTTACTGAAACTGAACTCACTGTTCATTAACTAGTTATGGTTTCTTTGTTATAAATAATAGAACTGGTTGAGGGAGGTAAAAGTTAAGACAGAAGAACATAATACATGAAAAATACATTGGCAATAAGCATATGATGAATACTATTTGAATTAAGAGATTGTTTTTAATTAAAATATTGGAGTGAAAATAGTTTGTAAAATTACATAGGTTTCAAGTGTACAGTTCTGTAATACATTATCTATACATCATATTGTGTGTTTACTACCCTGAGTCAGTTCTCTTTCCATCACCATATATTTGACCCCTTATCCTCTTCTATCACCCACCCCCCTTACCCTTTGGTAACCTCTAAACTATTATCTGTATCTATGAGTTTTTGTTTCTTTATTTGTTTGTCTTGTTCCTTTGTTGCTTTTCAGTTTTATATCCCATATATCAGCGAAGTCATATTGTTCTCTACTTTTTCTGTCTGACTTCTTTCGCTTGGCATAATAATCTTCAAATCCATCCATGTTGTCACAAATGGCACTATTTTATCTTTTCTTATGTCAGAGTAGTATTCCAATGTGTATATATACCACATCTTATGGTGGCCAAGACATGGAAACAACCATTGTCCTTCAATAGATGATTGGTTGAGAGATTTAACATAAGAGAAGAAATGGGGTGTGGGAAAAAACAAGACCATACATAATAAAGAAACACTTAACACTTCAGTAGAAAACCAACAAAAAAAGAAAATATTCAGACAAAAGTCATGTTTAGCACAAGGACCATCAGAATAAATATGAAGAATATTTTATAAATACAAGTAGCTAAGCAAACACAAATGAAAGAGTAGTAGAAATAAGACATGAAATAAAAACAATGCAATAATAATACAGTAGATATTTGGCAAACAACAATATGAAAAGTACTTATTGAGAAATATATATAAAGCCATTTAGGTCTGTTACATTTAATCATCATTCTTCTTTATTCCCATCTTTAAAATTAATATTTTAGTCTGAAAAAAAGTACATATCTCCACATATTTTGAATGACAGCGTGGCACTGATGAATAGGTTTGACATTGAGTTCTGTAAATCGTCATGAAAGATCATGGGCTAATCCAGAAGAATTACTAATAAAAATGTTTAAAGGGAGATCAAAGATGGAAGGGTAATATTAATTTCAATTGTTACTGGGAGAGGCTTATTATTATATTAGGACAAATGTTTGCATTTTGTAAAACCTAAACATCTGTAAATCATCTGATTAAAAATCTCAAATTAAATAAAACACGAAGTGATGCTATTTGCTCTCAATCCTGTTAAACGTCTGGGAGACTATAATACTTGCCAAAATCTACCTTCATCACTTTTCAAGTGTGAATTTCTCTGAATAATTATATATATATATATATAGTCAAAATACACTTATTTAAAATTGCAGATTAATGTGTTAACCATTGAAGCTACACAGTATGCAATACAGAACATATGCAGGGAATGAGATAATAAGATATTTAAGAAATTGGGTAAATTCTCAAAAAGGTATTAATACAATATTTTACATAACCTTTCCTAAAGATCCAAATATATTTTTAAAAGTATGTAATTTGTATGTTACAATACCAGCAAAGTAAGTCAAAAAAGTAGTATTTAAAATGATCTTCAAGGAATGATATGCCAAAAATTCAAAGTCAGCTTTTTCTTCAACATGTAAGTAACACTTCTTATTTAAAATAGTCCACATAACTCTATTGGACAGAATTACTTTATCAGAACCTGGAAATATTCTCTTTAAGGCCCATTCGTATTTATAACACAGACTTACTCTTTGGTGAAAATAATGGAGTTGTGAAAGTACTGCTTTGAGCAAAACTGTGACAACGGGGTCTTGAGTTAAATGTAATTAAGTATTTATAGGTTTTCCAAGAGATTTATATGGTCACTTTTTATGTTATTGAATATTTAAAAAAAAAAGATATTTGATCTACTGTGCTTTCTTGAGTGTTTAATGTAAGTTAAAAAGTACCTGAAAGAATATTTGGCAAGCATAATGTGATCCAATTGTTTTTGGCACAAATATTCATCCCTTTTATTAGAATATCTCTCTGGAAGTTAAGTAAGGCTAGTAACACTTATACTTATTGCATATTATTTTACCCTACTAATAATATTCTCCCACTTCCCATGGTATCACAGAAAATAAAAAAAGTTACACATATATCAAGTAAACAGATCACTTGTTTTTTTATAGAAAAATACTACATGGTGTGTGTGTGCGTGTGTGTGAGTGTGTGTGTATGCGTGCGCACACACCCTAGCTCCTGAGAAAAGATAGAAGCAATAGTCAAAGATTGTTTGTGGATTCACCTCTACTTTTTATTTTAAATGTAGCAATTTAATTAAAAATTATATTACAGATCTTGATTTTTATGTTTTGTTGTTATTGTTTGATAAATGGAGAGATAAAAATCAACATACAAGGGGTTTACAACTATATTAACAGGAAATGGGAGGCACACATGCCAATTTGAAAGAACAGCAAAACAGAGTGCAACTCAAGAGGATATAAATTCCAGTCACAGTTCTGAGATTCACTACCTTTGTGTCCTTAGGTCAGTTGCTTTACCTCACAGAATTACAGTTCTATTTTTGTTTTTTCTTTATGTTTTATTATTTCCATCTGGAAATTATGCAGGTTAAACCTATTTCAGTTCCTAGCATCTACAAGTGTCCAGTGATTCAACTTATTACTATTAAGAAACAGAAGATGGAAGTTAGAAGCAAACATCTATCTTGAAGCAAAATTTACTAAGAACCTGGTAATCTGAATCTTTATCACAAAGGATGTGACTCATGGTGGGTTGCCTAGGTCTAATCTATTCTGGAGTTAAATCTAAAATGGAAACCCATCTTTGTCATTGAAGTGTACTCTTAGATAGCCAATGAGATCACTGTGATTCCTTGCACTTAGAATTAACCTGTATTTGTTTTATTAAATCTTTTTCATTTCTGAGGAATGATGAATTATCCCACTCTGTCAAATACTAGTTAAGCCTAGAAAGTTTAAAATGAAACAAAGTTATATGTATATTCTTATTCATCAGGGTAAGACATACTTAATGATCATCAGAAAAAATAGTTGAGTGGTAATGCAAACCCAATTACTTGATTCCACTCGGAGTGCAGCAATTCTATTCATAGGTGCAAGAATCCACTTACTTCAAAAGTCAACCATTTCCAAACACACATCTACCATTATAGTAAAGAAAGTATCTTAATATTTTTTTGAATTTATAAACTGCCTTCTGCTTTAGCATTGTCAGAATGTATCTGAATTGCTTTGCCTTAATATGGATGCTATTGTAGTCAGGAATTTTGTAACTAGTATTTGTGTGGATTTCTCTTTTTCTTTCTTCTTTTTTTAACCTCAATTTCAACCTGCATATATAGATACCATGTTAACTTACTACATTATTACTATTATTATTATTGTTGTTGTTATTGTTATTATTATTATTAATCACTTCTGATGATATGTGAAAGGTTCCACTGGGAATGCAAAGTCATCACTACTCCATTTGACTGAAATCTTGGTAAGTTTCTTCACTTGCAAACATTTTCTCTTGCATTTGTACTGGTAAAAGAGATTCAAATATTTTCTCTCACAAAAACCAAAGCATCGTGCCTTACATCACTGACCAACCTGGGGAGAGTTATTTTTGTTTTAAATGATAATAATCATTCAGGGTCCTTTCCCTTTTGAAATACTGCATTTAATTGTTCCATTGGTGAACCAATTAAATAAATATACAAAAACTTGTTGACAGTGGTAAAAAAAAGGTTGGATAAATATTTGGAATGATAGACCGTTCCTCAAGAAACATTTTCCTTACTAATGTGAAGAAAAGGGGTTACAAAGCACTTGTGTATATTTCTTAAGGTGTATTGGATACGATTCTGTAACTCCCAAATTTTATAAAGAAGATCCTATTTAAATAAACTTCCAATTCACACACACACACTCACACACACACACACACACACGCTGGGGATGCCAAAAAAATGTATCCAAGTGGATACTTGGTCAATGTTGCTCAAGCAGTAGTTCGCCATAATCAGAAGTGTCTGGATGCTGATGGTAACAACTTTGAGCACCTCTTGTAATTGCAGAAATCAAACATGACTTGCATTTATCGTTTGTTATCGGTATATATTGAGTATTACAATTTTGATAGTTTTTTTTTTCCTTTCTTAAAAATTGTATACACATTTTTTGGCTACACACCCACACACATATATATATGTGTGTGTGTATATATATATATATGTGTGTGTGTGTGTATATATATATATATATATATATATATATATATATATATATACACACATATATATATATATATATATATCCTGAGGAACACCTTGATCTCAGCTTTGCAAAGCAAGAAACCCATTTGATGTTGCCCAGACTTCTGACCAATAACTTCTCTGAGATAAGAAATTGGTGTTGTTTTAACATGCTAAATTTGGGGTAATTTGTTACACGGCAATAGGAAGCTAATAAAAATCTTGTCACCAACATAGTTATGCTCAACATTTTTTAAATTAGTGTTTTTTAAATTAGTGTGGGTGTATATTTATGTGTATTGTGATTTGTGTTTGTAAACAAAGATGGTTAAGAAAGTTAAATTATTTTTCCAGATTCAATTTGTTCATATACACACATGTAAAGTTCATATACATGCACATATAAGTGTTAATACATATACCTTTTATCATTGTTAATACAGTAACATACAGATTCATAAATATACCCTTTCTAGTTGAAAAAATAATTAAAATCCTCTCTCCAGCTGTTACTATATCTGTCTTTCATCTTTAGCATATTGATCTTGTCATTTCCAAAATCTACCACTAGATCTTTCACATAGCAGTCACTCAATTAAAATTGATGTGCATAAATTGAATAGCCACATATACAAGTATCTGGATGGAGTATGTACAGGAGGTGTGTGGTATAAAGGAAAGAATGCTGACTTGAATGTTATGTGAAATGAGCATGCATGGAAATCTCGTCTTCACTAAGAGAGGATCCTAGTGGCATCTATTTAACTTCCCTGAGCTTCATTTGCTTTATATAGAAAACTGCATAGCATGCTACAGTGTTCAATTATAGCTCCGTTACTTAATTGCTTTAAGACCTCTAGCAAATAACTTCCCTTATGCTTTATTTTTATCACCTGTAAAAGAGGAGCACAGGCAGGTGGGTATCATAGGCAGGATGCTATTAACTCATACAGTGCCTTCGTGCAAAAATGTTGCCCCTTTCAAGATAGCTTATTTTTTGTGGGAAATATATACACCCATGCTGTCTATGATATTTATGTCACCTTAATGCCCTACACAACCTGAACAACTGTACCTGATATGCTGTTCAAGGTTGTTGTCAGCATGGAAGAAGATAATCCATATAAAGATCATATTGGAACATCTGGCTTATATTAATAATCATCCATTTTGTGTCAATAATATTATCATCATGTTTATCATAAATATCATCTTTTTTTTTTTTTTTTTCACATGGAAGTAATCACATTTAACCACGATAACTAAGTTAGCATAGGCTAAAACCCTGGTACATGGTAGACCATGGGATAAATAGTTGAAGGACAGTGGTGCCTAGTAAATACTTTGAATGCATTAGTTTCTCAGTAAATAGTCAATGATTGACTGAATGATTTCCAGTTTTCTTAAAGAAAATCCATCTGAATATTGTGAGAAGTCTAGTTCAGTGACAAAACTGTCTTCACTATTTAAGTGAAAATACATAACGCGTTATTTCACTGATATGTGGTATATAAAACTGAAACAACAGAAGAACAAGACAAAACAATGAAGAAACAAAAACTCATAGACACAGACAATAATTTAGTGGTTACCAGAGGGTAAGGGGGGCGGGGGGAGTAGATGAAGGTAAAGGGAATCATATATATGGTGATGGAAAGAGAACTGACTCTGGGTGGTGAACATACAATGTAATATATAATGATGTATTACAGAATTGTACACCTGAAATCTATATAACTTTACTAAAAATTGTCATCCCAATAAACTTTAATTAAAAAAATGAATTATGTAATATATGCAAATGTGGGAGTGAAGTGTAACAAAATTCCCCAGAGGTCTGTATAGAGAAAGTAACATTTATTTTTACCTATAAATTACATGTAGTTGTTGCATAACCCAGTGATTAATTCAGAATTTTAAATTACAACAATCTAATACAGATTATAGCAACTTAATATAAAAAATTATTAACATCCATACTATTAAGAGTATATGCTAGTTACGCATTTCTACTGCTTCCGCAGACAGCAATTGTAATTAGGTCATCTGTCCATGTTTATGTTTTATTTTGTAACTAACTAGCATTGCAAAGATGGCTACCAACTGTTCCTCTAAATGAGTGTCCTAGATCACCAGGAGGAAGGGTTAGGCAAATCTATTATTTTTTAAATGTTGGAGCAACCCATCTCCATAAATATTTGAAAAAAATAAATAAATAAATCAGTGTTAATTACCTACTGACTTTTCATTGAAAATAAATGTCATTTGCATATGAAGAGCACTGTTTAGTTAAATTAGGTCTTCTTAGAGGGTTAGAGCCACTACTGTAGGGATGGGCCCTTTATCCCATCAGAAACTGATTAGTAATTTAACTTCACATCTTTTTATCAGGCTTATAGTACTTGTAAGTTAAATACTCTGATATTATATACCTTCTAAGAAAAAGGAGAATTGTTAAATTACTGCATTATTCTTATACTGATACAAAAATAAATGAAATTGTATTAGACATATTATAGAATTATGTCTTAGTCTGCTAGGGCTGCCGTAACAAAGCACCATGGACTGGGTGGCTTAATTCATGAAAACTTATTTTCTCACAGTTCTGTAAGCTAGAAGTTACCCTTTAGCTATAAGACTTTTGACCAAGCAATTTGTTCATGTCTCAGATTTATTTTTTTAATGGCCACAATACTTGGTGTATCTTTCTCAAAAATAGTTACAATGACCAAATGATATTTAATAAGTTTAATGCACATGTTCTTAAAACATTTTTAAAGTACATGTACATATTATTTCTACCATTCCTATTTATGAAAGAAAATGTTTAATTATTAAAGATTTTTAGTCTTATGGCTGTATGCTGAATTCTACAAAAGTGTTTTATATTAGTAATTACTTTTCTCTTGGCAACTCAATCAGAGATATTGGGAAGTAATTGTTGGTTTGTTTTCTTCTTTGCAGTTGAGTACCCAGAAAGCTTTATGCCAGTTGAGGGATTCTTCCCTCTTTAAATTATCCCATTCTCCAGAAGAAAAGGAAGGAAGGAAGGAAGGAAGGAAGGAAGGAAGGAAGGAAGGAAGGAAGGAAGGAAGGAAGGAAGGAAGGAAGGAAGGAAGGAAGGAAGGAAGGAAGGAAGGAAGGAAGGAAGGAAGGAAGGAAAAGAGGGAGAGAGGGAGGGAGGGAAGATGGGAGGGAGAGAAGAAGAGAGAGAGGGAGAGAGGGAGAGAGGGAGAGAGGGGGAGAGGGGGAGGGGGAGGGGGAGAGGGAGAGAGAGAGAGAGAGAGAGAGAGAGAGAGAGAGAGAGAGAGAAGGAAAATAAAAAAAAAAGAAACTGAAGTCTATAAGCCACATTCACTGAAGTGGTATACTCCAACATAAGTCTTGTTTTTACTCATCTCCTCATGAACTCTTTTCTTTTTTTTTTTTTTTGTGAGCAATTTTTCCCATCCTTAAAATCAGCAAACCTAAAGTTACAAAGACTTTAATTTAAAAATTTCAACCCAAAGTCAAGTTATGCTGTCTGAACCTTAACAGAGACAATACAGCAATTAGTAGAATATGATACTCTTTGATCTACTGAAAATTCTATAAGCATATAGTAGAGTTTTATATCTTGCTTTTCGGGAGGATGATGGAAGATGTGGGGGAAGGAAGAGAGAAAGAAAGGCATTGCCATTAAAATAAGTTCTTAGAACACAACACCCTTTAGAGCTTCATTTAGCAAAATATGTCATTTAAGAAGCACTTCTGAGCGAAAGTCAAATGTAAATTTTATACGCTGACTATAAAGAATAAAACATCCTCTGGGAAGACACTTGCTCACCCATGAAAGGTAAGAGGCCTTCATCCCCAAACCCAAATGCTAGATTAGTTGTGGATGAATGATGGATGGAATCTTTTCTAAGAAGACGCCTTACTCAGCCATCAGTTTGTCCCTATAGAGCCCTGCAAAAGCATTTGTTTACAGTACATCATCCCTTAAGCCAAGGAAATTTTACCAGTTATCCCTAGAGTTCTCCTGTTTTATTTTACCCCCTTTATTTTATATTATTCCTAAATTTCATTCTCTATAATTTCCAGTCCAGGTTAAGTGCCTCTTTATGCTGTGACTTGTGATCTTGGATCAGAAAACCAAAAAAACAGTGACTTCTTGAGTGAAAAGTGAAGCCTTTTTTTGATGCTGGTTTTGCTCCACCTGTCTGAACTGCAGTGAGCTCAGTTTTATCACCTATGCTTGCAATCAACCTTTCTTAAAATTGCAGAGGCGGACTTTCAGAGACGTGTTAGCACATCATGGGGCAGAATTAAGGGAAATGTCACCCACCCACCCTCATCCCATCCCCACTGTGCTAAGAAAATTAATCAACACTAGACAATTCTTTTCAATTGACAATTGTACCTTTCCCTGCCTTCCTGTCACCCCTTCATATCAGCTCTTAAGAGGGTCGTTTTATTATTAAAGAATGGTCAGTGTTTTCAGGCTCTCCACTGCTAAAAAGAAGAACCTCACAGTAAAATGAAGGGC
The DNA here is from genome assembly GCF_057876585.1 of Rhinolophus sinicus. Classification (NCBI taxonomy): domain Eukaryota; kingdom Metazoa; phylum Chordata; class Mammalia; order Chiroptera; family Rhinolophidae; genus Rhinolophus; species Rhinolophus sinicus. Next base: position 136,207,962 of record NC_142517.1, read on the forward strand.
AAAATAAAAAGAATTGAAAGAGACATAAACTGTCTTCATGTGTCTCATATGCTTTCCCTTTAATCTGTAAGATCACTTCAGCTTCTGTACCTAATGAAAACCTTAACTTTGTGGCTCTCATCTATTAGCTCATTGTAAAGGGACCCCTAAATCACTACATATTACCTAGAAACAAGAACCATACTTCCATTCATTTTATTGCTCCTATAGTCTATTTTCAGTGCCCTATTCTATATATATTTTAAAGAGCAATATCTATTTGCTAATAATCTCCGACCTGAATTTTATTGTATTTCTCCGACCTCTGTCAAAGAAAGAAAGTTTAGAAGGAAATTATAAAAGGATTTCTACCTTATATCCTAGGGGAAAGGTCATTGTATGAATATAAGAAGTTAATTAATATCCTCCTATCTAAATAAAGTTAAAACTACACAATAAAAGCAACTTCATGCAGAGGCACATCCAACCCTATTAACTTACAGCCATTTTCATTTTTCATAAATGCTCTCATTCCTATTACCCATGAGGCTTGTTATTTTTACTGCATTTTAAAATTATTACTGATTACTCCAAAAGCCAGTACAATATAGTTGTGTTGGGATAGCGTTCCATGTTTCTCAAATGATTCCATATTTATAAATTAGGTGGTCTATGGGGGTCGTTTTAGGAGTTGGATCTTTCTTTACCTCAGTATTTCAAAACAGGAGGGCAAGTTTAAAGAAATATAAACTTTGCTTTAACCACTAACAGCCAACTTAGATGAGTATAGAAGGACCATTAACTCAATTTCCTTATTTCCTAAAATGAGATAGCATCTACTTTTATCTGCAGTATCAATCAAATAATATTATTCACTAACATGTTTTTTTAGCCATTAATTTTTATTTTAGTTAATTACTCAACATGTTTTTAGAAGATCTCCTAGAAAAAAGCAGCCTGTCCCAAATAATCTCTATACCAAATCTGTCTTAATATTTGAATGTAATACACATAATTATTAAAAACAGTTGACAATTTAACTTGAATTTCCGTATGTGGTAAGTTAATCCTGTTCCTAGTCATATCCTTAGAGAACAAAACCGATTTTAAGTTTGGAACGAATAGGGAGCAGTTAGGATGCTCCATCAGAAGACTCTTAAGATAAGGTACTTGCTCAAAGCTCTGGACATCTGGAATTCAGGGTAGGATGTGCAGGAGAGAGGGGCTTTTACTACGGAACAGGCGTTATTCTAAGTACTTTACTGTGAGGCAAGTACTATCATGTCCATTGCACAGATGAAATAATGGAGTCTTAAAAGGGTTAAGTTAATTGCCCAGGAGCAATGGTATTTGTGGAGGTACTGGCCTTGCATCCGAGCAGTTGGGATTTCAAATTCCATATCATACACTGAGACTGCCACGTCCCATTTAGTAGATGGAGAAAAGAAAGGATGGAGAGAAGAGGAGAAGAGTGCATGCTACCTGGTGCCTCTGCCTACCCAGTATCTATTTTCCCCTTTTTCTTTACTAGCAGAACCACCAATTTTATTTTGGAAAGCAATTGGCCCTGTTGAAAATAATCATGGCCCCACAGCCCATATGACCAGTTCTGGTGAAGAAAATCTAAGCATTTATCTTCTGACTTTGTTTTCTGTAGAAGCCATTGTTTTTCTGATAAACAGAGAGACTCAGCTGGCACTCGCCTTTTCCCTTTTCTTTTTTCCTTCTTTCTGCCTGAAATGGAATTATCCACTGGTAGAGATGGGGCAGCCATATTCTGGCTATAAAACAGACATCTCTGTGCTAAAGATGGCAGAGCAGAAAGACAGAGGAAGCCTGGTACCATTCTCACACTTCTGTATCAATCCTGAATTTTCCACTTTTGTAAATGTTTATATGAGAAAAATACACCCGTTTGGTTAAGCTACTGTTTTTGTTACAGAGGGTCAAATGCAATACTTACCAACAAGGAGGCATGCAAAAAAAGAAGAATGAGACAGCTTTTGGAGAGGACACTGTATTGCCTGAGTCTAGCACTATATGGTAGCGCGTACACACACAGCTCTATGCCACATGAGCCTCACACTTCCACTGTGATGACTTATTCTTTTCTCTGTGGTAGCTGCACCTGGACACAGACTCATTTCCATAACCATACAGAGTATCTGGTTCACCGATGATACCATGACAGGGTATCAAACTACAGCCTACTGGCCAAATCTAATCTGTGGTTTGTTTTTGTATAGACTGAGAGCTGAGAGTGTTTGTTTGTTTGTTTCCATTTTAAAGCACTTACAAAACAAACAAAAACCAACCATAGTATTCAACAGAGATTATATAGCACGTGAAATCTAAGATATTTATATCTTGTTCTTCGTAGAAAAAGTTTGTTGATTTCTGCAGAAAGACAGGACAGAGTAGAGTCAATGTGCAAATTATCATAACTTCCAGGTTGCAAATATTACCCTCCTTAAAGGCCATTTTTATTCTTCTTTGTTAGCCAAGGAGTCATTATATCCAAAACATGATCTATAATTGAAGGACTCTATAAATGATTTTCTGACGGGGTGGGGGGAGTGTTAATGTAGGACAATAGGAAGAAGGAGAAATGGCAGGGCTAATAATTTTCTGACTTAAAAAGGAAGAATTAGTTTTAAGTATATTAACATCAGCTTCCCAGAAAATATCATACATCAGCTGGAGCTGATTGTTGGAAGGGAAGTATCATTAAATATTCAACAGAAAATCCTAGAAGGAATTAAAATTTGAATACCTCGGAATAAAAATGCCTTTCAAGAAGACTTCCCAGCCACAGGTGGTACCTAGCTTTCATTCCACAAAATGTATTTCCACTCTTTATTTGAATTCATGTCACACACAACATGCAACTGAAAACTGGATTTAAAGCACTGAGTAGGAGGATCATGATTTCCCTGATTTTCTATTCTCGTTGCCTCACAGGACTTAAAAGATGTTATCCATTTAGACACTTGAAAAATTACTTCGAATAATGTGAAGAAATAAAGACTTTCATTTTTTAATATAAGGCTAAAGAACATTTTCTCATACGCAATAGTAACAATATAAATTATTAAATTTCTCCATATATTCCATATTTTAGAAAACTCATCCCAATGTGTAACCCGCTTTGTGGCAAATCAGTATTTTTAATTTGTTTTCTTTTTTTCCCTTGTATTGCTGTATGTTAAATCTAATTCCCACCTCATGGATATTTGAGCATTTCCCCAGAACCTGGGCCTGAACAGAAAGGAGGGAAAATATGTACACATTAACTTCTCAGATCCCCAAATATCTGAATTTCATTTAATTTCCAAGATTTCTTGTTTTACTGCATGCATGCTTATTTTTTAAAGTACTTCAGTCATCAGCATTTCACAAGGAAAGCATTTTCTCTTCCTTGACAATATCCATTTTTTTTCCTAATAGAATTTTGTCATCATTGCAGAGCTTTCATAATGTCATAATGAATTCCATGCTGTATTGGTCTTCTTATTATTTTAAAGGCTAAGTGGAATTAGGAAAAATAAGTGTATTGCTTCAGCTGTTTTCATCTAATATTTTGCAGATACAACATACTTTGTCTTCAAATAAAAAATGATAACATACTTTTGTTCATATACTGAACACAAAATTACCCTTTCTAAGTATCAATCTTCAAGGTTTTTTATTTCTAGTATTTATTTTTCACATTGAATGAATACATTCATACCAATATCAAATCATGCAACTATTTTATGTAGATTAGTGATGCCTACATATGTTTGTCATAAAAACACATTACAAATCACTATGATTAGGAAAAAATAATTGTGCACACCTGGATTGAGAAATTTAAATGTAAAAATGTCTAATATTTTTCATAAAGCTTTTTTTCCTATGATTATCCAGATTTCAGTTGGCATTCTCTAAAACCACTTATTTGAAACGGACTAATTAAATGTAGATCCAAATATGTTGTCAGGTTAAATACCCAGGTAGAAAAAAATGTTATTTCTCTATCTTACTTATATAGATACATTGATATAAGAATACTTTTATTATTTCCTTTAAGGATGTGAAGCAATCTTGATGTTTAAGGATAGAATAAGAATGGCCAAAATTAAGAAACATTTTTAAATAAATGCCAAAAATATCTTGAGTAGGTATAAATTTCATTTTAAAAACTAAGTAAGCAGAAAATGTATCTCTATTTTTAATTAAGCCACATGTAATTTCCAATTTGAGACCTCAGTCTGCCAAAGCCCCTATCTTTGTAAATTGAAGGACCCACCTTTTACCCAAACCAGGGTGTTATGTACTTTCTGGGCAGGGTAGATATTCAAAATATTTAACAACAACATTGTAATGGAGACACTGACCATTCAGAGCCTATTTCCAATCAGTTAGGGTACATGCTGACTGGCAAACACAGGTCTTGTCCACTGATGTTGCCCTTCTGGGTATCAGCCATATTCCTTGAGGCATGGAGTGCTCATGGGGAAAGGGATAATGGAATATCCGCCACCCACCAATATTTCATTCACTGTGACGTCTTTCCTCTCTGGGTTTTAGTTTTAATTATCCAGATCCCTGCGTTTCCTACTCAACACCACAAATCCTCTCCAGACTGGTTCACCAACTAAACTCCCTCTTGAGCACAAAGGGAACATTATCATTCTCTGTTCTTTACCAACATGAAGGGAACTCCTGCCTAGAGAGACTATCCAGCCATGTCTTCCAATTGCTTTTGCATTGTCCCAAGTACATGGTGCATGGCAATTCTCCTTCACCCTGGCTTTCCTGCATATTGATCACATAAATCTATCCCATGCCTCTGTCATTTTTCCCATCAGGAATTTCGTGAGAGGATTGGGACAGAATTGCACTCCATTACTAAAACTCATCAAATTTAACCTTTTACTATAATTATACCATGGCAATCCTTCTAGCTAACGAAGAGAATACTCTTAGATGATACTTAAATAAGGGAGGGCTAAAGCCTAAAAAGAAGTAAGTTCTACTACTATATATATATGAAATATTACATACACACACACACATACACACACACACACACACACACACACCCTGGGGGTACCAAAAAAACTGTATACAAGTGGACATGTTGCACTTTGGCAACGTTGCTCAAGCAGTAGTTGGCCCTAATCAGAAGTGCCTGGATGCTGATGGTAACCACTTTGAGCACCTCTTGTAATTGCAGAAGTCAAATGTAACTTGTATTCAACTTTTTTTATTGGTATATATTGAGTATTACAATTTTGATATAGTTCTCCTTTCTTAAAATGTGTATGCATTTTTTGGCACCCTCTGTATATATATGGAATGTGAAAATTATATATATATATATATATATATATATATATATATATATATATATGCCAGAACATTTATTATTATTGTCTTTTCACATTGCTTTGCTATCTGCACCCATAAACATAATATTGAGATTTTTTATTTTTTTCTATCATTAAAAAATTTTATTAAGATATAATTCACATACTATACAATTCACCCATTTTATACATAAAATTCAATGTTTTTAAATATACTAACTGAGCTGTTGGGCCATTACTGGAATCTAATTTTAGAACACTTTAATCTTTAATCACAATCAAAAGAGACCCCATACTCATTAGCAGTCATTCCTCATTGCATTCCACCTTACCATTCATCTACTTTCTTTTTTTCTTCTTCTTCACTTTTTTTTTTCAAATTAAAGTTTATTGGGGTGACAATTGTTAGTAAAGTTATATTGGTTTCAGGTATACAATTCTATAATACATCATCTATATTTCACATTGTGTGTTCACCATCCAGAGTGAGTTCTCCTTCCATCACCGTGTATTTCAACCCCTTTACCCTCACCTACCACCTGCCTCCACCCCTACCCTCTGGTAACCACTAAACTATTGTCTGTGTCTATGAGTTTTTGTTTCTTCATTTGTTTGTCTTGTTACTTTGTTGTTTTGATTTTTATATACCACATATCATTGAAATCATATGGTTCTCTACTTTTTCTGTCTGACTTATTTTGCTTAGCATTATAATATCAAGATGCATCCATGTTGTTCAAATGGCACTATTTCATCCTTTCTTATGGCAGAATAGTACTATGTTGTGTATATATATCACAACTTCTTTATCCATTCATCTATCGAAGGACGCTTTGGTTGTTTACATGTTGACTCTGATTTTCATCTACTTTCTATCTCTACAAATTTGCCTATTCAGGATCTTTCACATAAATGAAATGACATTTCTATCATTGGTCTTTTGTGACTGGAATCTCTTCCTTAGCACAGTGTTTTTAAGGTTTATCCACAAAACATGCCTGAATACTTCATTCTTTTTTAATATTCCTTTTTATGGATTTACCATACTATTTTTATCCATTAGAGTTTTTTCCTATTAATCTATTGTTTTCCCGTTATTATGCCTAGAACTTTTTCTATGCTATAGAGTCTAGTAAAGGAGTAAAGGTTTTCAGAATTAAACTGACAAAATTGGTGAAACAAAATCACAAATGTAGTAAACTGCTGCAACCTCTTCCTATGAAAGAAGTGATCTGTTCAAAGTAAAGAGAAGCTATTAATGAAAATATCAAGTGCCCATAGATTGTTAAACTTTGAAAACACTAGTAAACATCAAGAAAATGAATAAGGATTGCCTCTGCTTTCTCATGGCAAGATTTTAATTGAAACTTAATGGAAGCAATAATTGTTATCTCTACAATATCAAACAATTTGATGATACTTTTTTTGTTCATTTGTTTTTTGTTTTGTTTTGTTTTCCCACTTCGACCTCACAGCACTACATAGTTGCTTTCAAAATGATATTGATAACCCAGCATACTTCTTGGTTGCATGGGGAGCATAGCCTGACACAAGAAGTGCCACAAATATAAATACTAAAATTTAGGTGACTGTTCATACTCGTTATGATAGTGCATAGTCTACAAAAAAAAAAAAAAGGCTTGCAGATTTAGCTGTGATTCTAATATTTATAATTTTGTTTTGGTGGCATTTTTCATGTGGACAAATTCCTCAGTGAACTCCAGGTTAGATACACTGGTAGGATGACAATTAGGATCCATGTGTATGTACCAAGAGCTTCTGAACCTTATATTACAAAGGCTAAGTTCTTCACTGATGGACAAATGTAGCTTCTATCTTTCAGTTTTAAAAGAAGACACATTCAAAAATTTGAGTAGTATCTTAAGATATTAATATAAATAGGAAAGATCTAAAGCTTGATTACTATTCCTCTGATGTGCTCCTCTGTCTCAAAATGTTTGAGACAAATTATTGGAGAGGGTCTTAACCCCTTGTAGTGCTATGTTTTAAAGGGTTAGATCCTCTTCAATCCATTTTTGTTTCCTACTAGTAAAACATAACTTTGAAATAAATTACTGTGCATTTTCTTCCTTCGGTAAATTAATTCACATTACAAAACTGACTGTATTCTTTCATTCACACAGTCATTTTAAGGGAAACACAAACAAAAAGTTCCAAGCTTCTTAGGCTATTTGAAAAAAAAAAAAAAAAAAAGGAATCAACTATAATAGCAGTCATCCGTGAAAACAATTGACATTTAGTTTCATATGTAAGGTAAATCTAAATGGCATGAAAACCTTTCTACTCACAGGTATCTAAAGATTCGTCTGAATCATCAGGGCAGTCAGGGTCCCCATCACACAGCCAGCTCTGGGAGACACAAGTCACATGATCGTGGCAAAGAAATTCACCAGGATCACACAACTGCTGATCTGAAAATGAAAATGTTTCAAAATAAAATATGAATGATCTGAACATGAACATAAGAGCTGTACAAAGATGAAATATGAGAAAGCAATACATAAAAGGTACATGGATGTGATCCACATTTTCTGTTCAGCAGCAAAGCTAAACTAATTATCTTTCTTAAATTTAGCCACTCAGTTCAAGTACACAATTGTGATGATGCGACATTGTTTTGGTCTCACACAATTTGTTCTGGAAATAGGAATTCTGTTTGTGTTTATGACAAAACCCTTTGTCATACTGGATAAGGCATACAGATATCCCAGTAAGCAGGTTTTATAGCAGATGTTGATCCAAAGCAGAAGTTCTCAAGCATAGAATTTTCTATTCTTCCTCTGCTCCAAGAGAAACAAACAAACAAACAAACAAACAAACAAAAAAACTATAATGAAAGTGCAATATTGTACTTCCAACCTAATAATAGGGGCTTCAGGTTTCTACGTTAGTTAGATAAACAATATCACATAATATGTTCCTCTCCTTTTTGCTATGACTTCCCAGGTGACAGCTTCTGCTACTAAACAGCAAAGGTGATAGGAAACTTCCATAAAGCTTTGCTTTAACTCAGGTTTTTACAGTTGGTTGTATCCATAAAATCCATTATTTAACATCCATTTTTTCAGAATATTTAGGCCCTATATCCTCAGTCCTACTAAACTTGTCCAATGTTGGTTCTTTGCAATATACTTACTTATACACTGTAAATCCCTTCAATAAAATATTTCATTTTTATATTTTAACTAGAAAAGAAATGTTTCTTACAATCAATGACCTTTGAAAATGAAAGAATATAGGAACACTTTAACCACTTGATATCACTTACATATTTGTTATATACATACAAGAATGATTCAAAATTTTAAAAATCTGTCAGTAAATATACATCAAATAAAAATTCTAAGTAATATGAAAGCATTAAACCATAGCTTAATTGGCACTTTTACCCAAGCAATTAGAAAGTGATGGTATATCTTCAATGCAATGGTTTGATAAAATATGGTATATCTTTCCTTTCTCTTCCTCAAACTCTTCCCTTCAACTTCAACATATGTTTCAATAAATATACATTACAAACAAACACACACACATTTTAAATCTATAGATGTGGGTATGTAATTATTCTGTCCACTTTCAAACTATAAGTGTTTCCTGAAATTTTATATTATTTTATCTTATGCTACTACATTTTTCAATAACTTTGCCATCAATACCACATTCATTACCACTGTTACCATAATTATTATTGTTTTTTTACAATAAATAATTAAGTCTTGAATATATTCTGTACTTGGCCTTATACTTGGTGCTACAGAATAAAAAAGTATAGAAGTCACAGTATTTGTCTTTAAGGATCCAGCAGGCTAATTGTGCCAACAGATCCAGGAGAAAATAAAAACACTTTTTATACAAAAAATTGCCAAATAAATGACAAAAAAAATGACTACTAAAAGGAGAGACCAGAAATGGCGACAGATACAAAGAATATGTTGGGGATGTAAGCATAACTTTAAAGATGGGTAGGATATGAATAAATGGAGAGTAAACATAGGACATTCCAGAGAAAAGGTAAACAAAATTGCTAAGGTGGTAATCATCAATATGTATTTCAGACAAATAAATTTTTCTACTAAAATTGAAATGACATTTAGGTTATAAGACTTGGGTTTTCCCCAACAAACATTACATATCATATCTGCCAGCATAGTCCAGTGCCAGAGAAGGAGAACTTAAATTCTGCTTTAGATAGTCCTAAAATTTTTGTAGGTAATGTAAGGAAAGAGCACAGGATAAAATTCAAATAATTCTGCTTACAAATAAACAGACCATATAATTTATCACCAAACTGGGAGAGTTCTGAGAATAAAGAAAAACTTAGTAATAATTACACTGGGGCAACAGATATAAACCAAGTCTGTTCCAAAAAATTCAGAATGAATGTTTATTGTACCTATAGCTACTCTTCATTTGATCTATGATCTCAAGATGTTAAGTTTCTCTTCCTCCATTCCTCCCAAACTATAATAAACTGCTATAAGGAGAGGGGAAAATAGATGCTTCCTTGTTAAAGGCCACTGGGTAGTATCCGACTCAATAAATAATAAGTACTTATTGAAAGTATAAAAAAATAAAAAGGACCCTAAAGAACGATTTTTGGTGTTGGAAAATAGCATCCGAAAAACAAAGTCAGGGTCAGTAATGAAGGACCTTGATTACTGTAGGAGGCATTTTGTAGATAATTTCAAGCCACGAGAAAGTACTTAAGAAAGTACTTCAATGATAAAACATGCTACAAAGTCATCTGTTAGACTGTTGCAATTGTCTAGGGAAAACTTCTAGATGACTGGGATAAAGTAGTGCAGACTAAAATGGACATTATATTTCAAATAGTATAAAAATTAGGAATTGGTGACTAAATGGTTGAAAGGCTCAAATATGTCTCCAAGTAAATAGCCTCAGAAATTGATTAGAATGTGTCTCAAAACCAAAAGAGGACATACACATAAAAAAAGAAACAAATCCTCTGTGTGTGTGTGTGTGTGTGTGTGTGTGTGTGTGAATGTGCATATAAGCCTGGCCATGTGGGCAGTGGAATAATAATAGTAGAAACAATAGATAGAATAGTTAGTATTTTTATAGGGCATTTTAGCTAAAAAAGCACTTCTACCCTTGATATCTTAATTTGTACATTTGTTTCTTTATTCAGCAAATATTACTGGGCTTCTACTACGTCCTAGGCTCTGGGGATACAATAGCAAAAAAAAACAAAGCCAAAGTCCCAGCCATCATGGAGCTTTCATTATAGTGAAGGCTAGAAACAAAAACAAAATAAATAAGTTCATTGTATAGTATATTATAAGATAAAGCCTATGGAGAAAGTAAAACAGTGATGGGGATTAAGGGTGGGAGGCTGAGGGGTAGAGGCACAATATCAAATGAGGTGGTCAGAGAATATGTCACAGAGAATGTGACATTTGAATAAAGGCTTACAGAAGGTGAGAGTGACATCCATTTGAATAAATGGTGCTGTGCTAAAGGCTAAAGGTCATATGTTAAGAACTTGAGGCAAGAAAGTGCCCAGCAAATTAAGGAACATTAAGGAGGTTAGAGTGACAGAGCAAAAGAGAAAGTAGAAAAAACTAAGTCTGAGAATCAGGGAATATGAAGGTTGAGGGCAGCCGATGAAGGCTTTGAGTTTTACTAAAAGTCAAGAGGGGAACCCATTGGAAGTTTCTGAGTAGAAAGACACAATTCAAGTTAGCTTTTTTTTTTTTTTTTTTTTTTTTTTTTTTAATTATTACCCTAGCTACTCTGTTGAGAATAGACTACAGTAAAGTGAAGGTAGAAGCAAGTTGTGAGGATAAATGAGACGGCGTTCTAAGACAATATTTGATGAAATTAAAATCAAATGTCTTGTTCACCATTGCATTACATGTCAGAATCTTGAATTCAGATCTCTGACCGCAAACGTATGACTTTTCAACAGTTTTTGTAATATACTGAGTATGAGGTGCTTGGGAGACATCAAAGAATAAATATGCATTAGGCAGTGATACACTTAAGTCTGAAATTCAGAAGAAAGATCTAAATTGGAAACACAGAACAGACCTGGAGCTGTGAGACAGTGACAAACATGGGAATAGAGGTTGATGAAATTAAAGCGAGGTAGAGAAGAGGGGAGAGAGAGAAAGAGAAACACAAAGGAGTGAGCGTAGGTCAGCCAAAGAAACACAGGAGACAGAAAATTTAGCCAGAAACACAAGAGGAGAAGAGCAATAGGTAAGGAGACTTATTAAAACCACGTGGAAGTTCAAAAATTGAATTGAGGAAGGCAGTCACCAGTGACAAAACTCAAGTATGATGAGTTCTGAAAAGATGGTATAGACATGCACATTCAGGGAAAGGTGCCAATGAAGGAAGAGAGACTGGAGGCCCAAGACAGAAGTGAAAATGGAGAACTTTCCTAAGAAAAACACATGGGGCTAGAATAAGAATCTAAACAATACTAGGGGCACTTTCCCTGAGGAGTAAATGAGAGAAAATTGAAATAGAAATATCATTAGCTGGTAGGGAACAAAGTTAAGGTATTCTTACTCTGTTGTGTTTTCTCAAAGAATTGAAAAAGCAAGACTTGAAATTTGAGGGAGTAGAATTGGAAAGAGTGGCAAAGGTTTAGAATAACTGCTGTGGGGAATTAGAAAAAGAATCAACGTGGAATTTGTGAAAGGATTTCTTTCTAACACCAATAAAGATCCAGCTAAGGTTGAACAGTATATATTTGACAATTGAATGTTTTGTTCATTTTGTTTGTATTAATGTCAAAATGTTCACCTACCTTAAGTCATAGATACAGAATAATTCCTTGGGAAAATCCAAGAAGAAAATTTCTTTGGAAAATATGCAAACCACCCATTCTCAATAGGTATTTGTATGTATATAAACATATACACCAATCCATCATGATTCAAAAATAACTTTATTTCTTTTCAGGAGTAAGATAGACTTAAGGGGATTTACCTGATAAGACCATGTTATCAGTTTGTTAAGCAAGTTCCAACCTTTAAAGACAATTTGCATTGCTGCAATTGTGGGGACAATTTTATATTATTCCTTTAAGCAATATCTGTTAAGAATAGCTTCCTACAACGACTTATTTATTTTCAACCAGATATAACATTTCAAGATCAGTTTTTCAAAGGATTGATTATAGGATTCAAATAAATGAATCTTCAGTATTTCAAGGTGATTATTTTCCAATATATACACTGAATTGAGTTCCTTGAATCAGAAGCTAAGTATGTTGTGTGTATGTGTATTTTCCATTTATCCTATTTTATGCTTCATGCTACACTTCTCAGATAGCCAAACTAATCTTATTTTAAATGTTTTTCTATTGTGTGAAACATAATGCTATACATTATAATTAAAACAAGAAGCTTATGAGAACATGCAGGCGGTTTTGCTTACATCCCTAAGGAAGAAGATCAAAGCCAGTACCCTATCTCTTTGTAATAATAGACACTTGCAATCAAAAGACAGGAAAAGATTATGACAACCATAGCCTATACTGAGTTTGGATTCATCCTGGCATGAGAAAAGCTTAGTATGATAACCCTGCTACATTTATAGGAAAACATCTAATTACTTATTTTAACAAAAATGTGTAATATTTTTGGAAGTTAGATATAAACCGTCTTAGCTAAAAAAATCACTATACATTAGTTGCCACAGACTAGTTAACTTACATTTTCTCATTTTAATGTCATGAACTGCTAATTATAGTCTTCTCAAAAAAAGGAAGTATCAAAATCAAATACTAAAAGTAATATTTTTCAATAGGGGTCTACTGAATAATAACTATGTAGGCTCCAGTTTTTGACTATTTCACCATAATTAATTAATAATAATGTTATGTAATTTCCCTTAGAAGTTGATATGCTATTTAAATACTAATCAGTGGGTAGTTTACCAATAAATTTTCTGCCAAATGAATGCATAACAGGACACTACTGGAAAATTTAAAGGAAATATAAATGATCAACTCTGGCTACTAATTACAAATTAGAAGAAAAAGAGGGATAGTACCCATTCAACAGCTAAATTCCTGAGGAGACCAATATTGATCCTAGCTAAATTAAAAAATAGGTACAACCTCTTGGACAAGCTAGGTATTAGGAAAATGCTCTGACAGATTTTCATATCTTAGATAAGATCAACAATATTTATTATTTCTGTATCTCATTACTAACTTAAACATACTGTGGTTAATAATAATATACCATTTATAACTGCTAAAACAGAAATATGGTTATATTGCCTTTATCATCATTTAATAGGCAATGAACTCATTACCAGGAAACAGAATTCTTCTTGAGACCTATACAATGTAGTACAAATTCATCTTCAAATTTTGATAAAGCTCATGTAAAAGTAAAGCAACAGTGTTAGTTATCATGTATCAGAAAGTACCTAAATTTTGTGTCCTCTATATTCACCTCCTCCAAAAAAAGTGCAAATGTAGGCGAAGAGTAAATTCCTAAGCATTCCATTTAAATTGTTTTTCATAACATGGTTAAAGGAGTTCTCCAATGCTTTCTTCTATTAGCTTTTCACCATTCGACATACACTTTTAGTTCTCCATACCGTTCTATTCTCTTTCCCTAAATATACCATTTTATGTGTCTTTACTGTTTCTTCTATTCCTTGGAATGCCCTTTCCCATATAACAAAATTCTAGTCCTTGTCTAAATTCCAATGATGTTTTACCTCTTTTAATCAATACATCCCCAACAAACATTTTCTTCCTCCATCACTGGTTCTGTAACACTCCATCCAAACCACGAAAAATCTCCTATCGTATTTTACTCTATGTATTATAGCTACTAGGTGATGAGCTCCTGGAGGGCAAAGGATTTCGTACTAGATTTCATATATTCCCCTAACAAGGTGATTTAAATGGAATAAAACATCAACTTTTATGAAAAATAATTATGCATTACTTTAGGAAAGAGGGGAAAGAGAAAAAACAATGCAATGTTAGTGTTTTGCATTTTATTATCAGAATTATAAATAGCTTTATTTAGTTAATCACCAAAATAAAACTAAGTTCTCCCATGGTTAAAATAAAATACCCTGAATAGTAAAAGATTATTCCATATAAAATTAAAGCAACCATGAAAAATAAAAATCAACCTTGAGAGAAATTCAGAGTTATCCTCCAGAGTCTCTTAAAGACTATACTGAAAATTACACTTTTGTAATAGTTGGTTGTATAACAGTAACTTAGCCAATGTGTTAATGATAGTTTTTTGTTGTTGTTGTTGTTGTTGTTGTTTTTTAATAATCCCTTTAGGAATATCATCATTTTAAGTGTAAGATAAAATGAAACTTTCCATTTTAAGTCCATGTTTAATAGGAATACAAAAATATATTTGGATTATACACATTTTGGAAGATTGGTATCAGGAAACGTAGGTCAAAAATGTTCAAACTTGGAAATTTCATTTTACCAACCAATACTCATATACATTCTTCATAAAATTCACGGTTGATTGAAAAATAAACCTTATTATACACAATGGGTTTATAATTTATCTATGTTAAATTCATCCTTTATTAAAAATTTGCCCAGGTTTGAATTAGAGAGCAATTAGTAATGAAAAGTATCCATATGTCAATGGTAACAAGATTTTTAATTAAAAATTACCATTGTCATGCTGAGTCACTATTGATAATTTAGAAACTTAATTACTCTACATATATGTGCTCACACACTCATACTGTATGTACATGTGTTTTTTTTATCTTAAAATTAGTATATACCTCTGCCTAGAGCTCTGCTATCTCTGAAGCTAAGACTGAATAAGAGAGACCATTTGCTTATTGAGGAACCTCCACACTACCCTCCATAGCGGCTGCACCAATCTGCATTCCCACCAACAGTGTATGAACCAGCAATGCCTCTCCTGGGGATCTACCCAAAAAATCTGAAAACATTTGTCCATAAAGACATATGTGCCTCAATGTTCATTGCAACTTTATTTACAGTGGCCAAGACATGGAAACAACCACAGTGATCTTCGATAGATGATTGGATAAAGAAGATGTATATATACACAATGCAATACTATTCTGCCATAAGAAAAGATGAAATAGTGCCATTTGCAAAAACATGGATGCATCTTGACATTATAATGCTAAGTGAAATAAGTCAGACAGAAAAAGTAGAGAACCATATGATTTCACTGATATGTGGTATATAAAACTGAAAACGACAAAAGATCAAGACAAATAATGAAGATACAAAAACTCATAGACACAGATAATAGTTTAGCGGTTACTAGAGAGTAAGGGGGAGAGGGGGTGGTACATGAGGGTAAAAGGGATCAAATATATGGTGATGGAAGGAGAACTAACTCTGGGGGGTAAACACACAAAGTGATATATAGATGATGTATTACAGAACTGTACACCTGAAATCTATGTAACTTTACTAACAATTGTCACCTCAATAAAATTTAATTCAAAAAAGAAAGACTGTTCAAATGCTTGAATAAGAGTGCTATGTTGAAATAAATAAACAGTCCCCCCAAAATGTCCTTGTCCAAATTCCCAAAACCTGTGAATATGTACACCGTTAAAACATGTACACAGTTCAAATTCATCAAAATGATGTGATTAATTTAAGGAATTTGAGGTGGGGAGATTAGCCTGGATTACTCAGGTGAGCCCAGTGCAATTAGAAGGGAAGAGAGGAGAGAAGATGTACCCACAGAAGCAGGAACTGGTGTGATTTGAGGAAGGGACCAAGAGCCAAGGAATGTGGGCAGCGACTCAAAGCTGGACAAGGTAAGGAAATGGATTCTCACTTAGAAGCTCCAAAAGAACTCAGCCCTGGCTCCTAACCTCCAGAACAGTAAGACAATAAACTTCTGCTGCCTTAAGCCACTCCAGACCACAGTTTCATCTCACAACACAGACATCACTTATGTAAGTCTGATTAAATGAGTAGGAAACAAAGAAGCTGTCAGCTATTCTACCAATAATTTAAAGGCCTTTTTCTACTAAGCTGGTTCTTGTTAGTTTCAACATGATCTACTTAAATAAAATACCTTTTTATTCAGTCCTTGTTGTTAAATGACAGTCAAAATACATCTGCACAGAACTAAGACCACAAATAACGCCTAGGAGCACATGAAAGGACTTTATGAAAAACACCATATTTGCTCAAATAAATGACATCCCTGACTGGGATGTATATGGATTGGGAATGTGCACACGTGTGTGTGTGTGTGTGTGTGTGTGTGTGTGTGTGTGTGTGTGTGTGTGTTATTAGGAGATGAGAAAGTTCAAGTGCAAAGATATCTTTCCATTATGAGAAAATTGTAATTAATTGCATATTTTTATGCTTCCTAATGGCTACCAAATTTGCAATCATTCTATGCCTTATTTAGCACCAAATGTTTTCAGTGCTGCAAATGGCAATTCATTCTTATTTAAAATGTCTTACATAAAACCAAGACAAAATTGAAAATTTAAACAAGAGCATTATCCCCAGGAAGAAGCTTTGTTCATTTATCATTTCTATCATAATGAACAAATAAAAAAGTATCTCTGTAAATCAAATCCAATTTGGCATTGATTTTCAAAGAGAAAATAAGGTGTTTTTTTTGTTTATTTTTCCTTGTTCATTTAAACATGGGAAGGCTCCTTGTTTTTTTCAGGCAGCAATATGGAAAATTATAAAGCACTCAGCATAGACCTGTTTGAAATTGCTTCTTTACTAAGAAAAAAAAAGTAATAACTTAAACTATCAGAATAAAACCCTGTCCTTTATTTAGCAAGAGATAGTTGATAATTTTTTCAGTGGAATAAAACTGGACCATTCAATATGGTTGACTCGAGATTTCACTACCATTGGACTAATGCTTTGCAGTTCTAGGTTCTTTCCTGAAATTTCAGTACAAATGCCCTATTTCCTTTTAATCTGCCCTTTCTCAAGAGCCCACTGAACTGAATCTGCAGAATTATTTCATGTCCTACATTGTTAAGAAAGAGGAACCATTTGGCATGTCTCCTTTGTAAATGTAAAAAATAAGCCTAAATTATTGACATTTCCTTGCAAGTTCTATTCTCTAAATCCTGTGTGATCCTCATCCAATCTCTCAGAGGGTACCAAAATTTACATCTTTTTTCTCATCTCTAGGCTTAGTGAGATATGAAGCAGATGGTTAGGCCTTGGCTCTTTCAAGGATGATGCAATGTTTCCTACTTCATTATACTCATACTATCTTTTACCCATTAAGGACTCTTCAAAGACTACAGTTTTACTTATCTCAAGTTCTTACTTTAATTTTAAAATATATTTTTCAGCCATATGTTTTTCTATTTGAAAAAACTTTAAACTTATTCATTTAATTAATATTCATTCACTGTGACCCAAATTAGGCACTAACAATATAATGATGCAAACCACAGAATTTCTACCCACAAATTGCTGGAAGGTCAGGGAAATATAAATATATACAATGATGCGAAGTTGGCACTAATATAGGTGTATCTGGAGTTTTGGAAGAGCACTGAAAATGGAGCAGCTTGTGCTGTGGACAGTTAGGGTTTAGTTAGGGTTCAGCAGAGAGAGCATGCAAAAGATACTTTTAGTTGCCTACCCAACAGCTATTGTTTACCACTTTTGGAAAACCCCACTTCCCCCTATAGGAGCAAGGAAGTCCATGCGCTTACTTCCATTTGCACCTAACGTACAGACTCTAATGTTGACTAATGGCAACTGAGGTAAAGAGTCTCCTAGGACTCTCCTGGGAAACGTTGTCTTTCAAAAAAAAAACAAAACAAAACAAGAAAAACAGAACTTGAAAGGAGTTCCCCTGCATTGCTTTATGTTGTGAGCAGTTGAAATTTGGAGCAGCCACAAATATTTTAAGAGCATGAGGATAAATCAGCCTGAGGATGACAAAGTGGTAAAATGCTCACCACCTGGTTTTGGATGATATTGTTGGGCTACCCTGAGGTGCCCCTGCACCGCAACCCGCTAATCTCTAGACATTTTGTTCTGTTATGCAGTTAATATCCTTAGTACTTAGCCATGGTATGCTGGGTAATATCATTACCAATCAGAAGTAACAAAGGAGGTTGGAAGCACCATAGGCATATACCCTTTACGATATTGTCAAGAATCCCCTTCCTTAGCATTCTCTATAATCAAAGGCATGGAATAAATCAATTTTCTAGATCCTTCATTTTAGCTACAGGATCAAACAAATATTTAAATAGCTGAAAGTCCATTAGGAGGTAAAAAAGGATGATGAGATAGTGGTTTTCATAGAAAGGCCACCCTTTTTTAGACATATATCTAAACCCCAAACTGTCATATGAGAAGAGCATCTTTATTAATTAACATGGTAAAGGACAAAGGCCACATAGCTAGGTGGGCTTGTGTTATTTGGGTAATTGTAAAATATGAATAAAAGTTCAATTTGTTTCTGAAACCAAACTATAAGTAACACAGATAATTGTGTACTTCTCTATCGAAGACACATTTCATGAGAATTTAAATTAATCCTCATAAAGGTAATTATTTTCCTATCAAAAAAGTCTAATGTAATATTTTAATGTTAATAGGAAATTAGAAATGGTAGCCATGGGGGCATAAAAAATATCAATTGAGCCTCATAATGTTTTCAGGAACAGATATAATGCATACATTTTCTCACATTATAACAGTTCTTGTTTTCTTTTCTTTTTTCCCATAATTAAGAAATGACTGAGAAGCAGTATACTTTAATTTAGCACAATACATTATAAGTCATGTTACCAGACAATGTATTAGAGTGTTATCATTTTCTGTAGTTTAAGTTTGGATGATATTTTAATTGCATAACCTATATTTAACTAAAATGTAAGAAAATGGAGGATAATCAAAAGGAAAAAAAACAAATCTTCTGAAGTTCATCACTTGTAGATAATAACTACTACAGTTTTCAACATTGCTATAGACCTTTCTATGTAACAACAACAACAAAGAATACATATAAATTGTTGGGCTT
Organism: Rhinolophus sinicus; assembly: GCF_057876585.1. Classification (NCBI taxonomy): domain Eukaryota; kingdom Metazoa; phylum Chordata; class Mammalia; order Chiroptera; family Rhinolophidae; genus Rhinolophus; species Rhinolophus sinicus. The sequence continues at coordinate 136,227,322 of NC_142517.1, forward strand.
TTAAAAGTACTCAATATATTGCTCTGTATATTGCCTTATATTTTTACTCAAAAATATTTTGTGCTAAATTTTCATACTAGTTAATGTAATTGTACATAATAAATTTAACAAGAACATGATAGACCATTACATAAATTTTCCATATATATATATATATATATATATATATATATATATATATATAAAATTTAAAAAATTGGGAGCTACCTTAACATCCAAAAATAGGTAATTGTTAAATTAAAAGTTATAATAAAAAACTCTGTGGGTAATCTTTGGTCACTTGTCTTATTTTTTTTTTTAATTACTTAATGGGTAAAAGTAAGATTTCACAGAAGAATTGATTTTAGAACCTCTGATGCTCTTAGGAAAATCATGCTCTAAATACAGTGTCAAAATCTACACTCTATGCTTACTTTTACCCACACCCTAACCTATATTTTCTATTATTTTTTAAATCTGTCAGTCCAAGAGATTGTACTGTTTAAAATATTTCTATTTCTTTTAACCTCAAATATTTTATTCATATTTTTGACCATTTCCAGGATCTTATTAATTTAAAGAGATTCAATGATGACAGGATTTGGAAAAAAAATCCATGAGGCATGAACATCCTGGTGCCTGCTGTATAAACTATCTTTTGTTTTTGAGAAAATTTAGGATTTAAATAAGTTGTGATTTCATTCTTAAGGTGTATTTTTTTTTTTAACTGAAGTATAACTGACTACAGCATTATATTAGCTTGAGGTGTACAATATAATGATTTGACATTTGTATGCAATAAGTATATTTACCCTCACTCCCAACACAAGGTTACAATTTTTTTTTCTTGTGATGAGAACTTTTAAGATTTATTTTCATAGCAACTTTAAAATTTGTTAACACATTATCGACCGTAGCCATCATGTTGTACATTACATCTTCATAACTTATTTACTTTATAACTGAAAATTTGTATCTCTAGATACCCTTCACCATTTCATCCACCCTTTCAAATCCCTCCCCTCTGGAAACCACCCCTCTCTATTTTTAAAATGCAGTATCCTTTCCAGAAATATAGCTCCAGAGCTGCCATGAGGGGAAGGAACTACATGCACAGTTCCTTAAAGTTCCTTTGTTGACTAATCCTCCTTACTTGCCCTTTTGATATGTATGGCTGGCCAGTTTTAAGGAAAAGCCTTGTCACTTTACTTCCCAATGAAAACTCTAATAGAATTTTCCAAAAAAGTTTAAATATAAAATTCCCAATGTGTAATATGCTTTGTCACATAAAAGTTTGTTTTTTTAAAAACAGTGAGGATGACTCAGAATACTTCCAGTGTTTTGAGGAAGTTCAGCCCAGGATCAGCCTGTCCAGTCTCAAGAATAAAAAATTTGCAAAGCTGTAGGTAATATCTTTATCTCCATTTTCTTACAGTCACATAGTAGGAGAAATGCTACCTGGGGAATCTAAGAGAGTTAATGATGGAAGACAAAAATCTCAACAGAGGATGGAACATTATACAGGCAATATTCAGTTAGTGTTTGGGCATCAACTTTGATAAAAAAAAATCAAAAGAGTATTTCTTTCATTTGATGCCTTGAAATTTCTCCTGCACCAAAATGGATATATTTAAAATGTAATCTAATTTAGAAAAGTGAGGCACAGCAAATGTTGGCATATCCTGAAGCTAGAATTCATTTAATATTCATCATACTTTCTTTAAAAATATACAGACGCACACATTGTAGGTACTGCTTAAATATATATTTTATATATACAAGGTCAGACAATTAATTTTGCAATCTTGTTGCAGTGATGTTACTAACCTTTTGTTTTTACATCAGAGGGATTATTCATTATGTTTTTGCACCAACTGGACAAATAGTTAACCAAGTTTATTATTGAGAAGTGCTGGAAAAGCTATGTGAAAAAGTTAGACGACCTGAACTTTTCAACAACAATTCATGGCTCTTGCATCACAGCAATGAACCAACACAGATGGCACTGTCCCTGACGGAGTTTTTAGCCAGTAAACAACTAACTGTATTGGAACACCCTCCCTGCTCACCTGATCTGGCCCCTAATGACTTCTTTCTTTACCTGGAGATAAAGGAAATACTGAAAGGAAAGCATTTTGATGACACTCAGAACATGAAGGGTAATATGACGACAGCTATGATGACCATTCCAGAAAAAGTTCCAAAATTGCTTTCTAGGGTGAACGAGGCACTAGCCTCCATACAGAGCTTCCCAAGGGGAGTACTTCGAAGGTGACCATAGTGATATTCAGGAATGAGGTATGTAGCACTATTTCTAGGATGAGTTTGTCAACTTAATTGTCAGACCTCATATACTTTTTATATCTTTATATATAATATTAATACATATCTTCATGTATCTTTAAAGATATATTATAAAAGTACATATGTATTCATACATATGCAAAAGTACATCAAATTTATCTATCATTGTCTAATTGTGAGACCGAAATATTCCTATTTTTTTCTTCAGTTATACATAGCTCAGTGTGCCAAAAAGTCTAGCTACTACAATCTTTCAATTTGTAAGATTCAAATCGTGAGTTTCTCATTCACGTTTACAGTTCTTCCCCCTGAAAACTTGATAAATCATAAAAATAATTTCCTTATCATAAAACATTAATGTTTTTTTTCCCATTAAAATAAGCCAAATGTGGTGATTACTTATGAATTGGATGCTTTTCTCTTTAAGGGATGTTTAAGTATATTTTAAAAGTCTTTTGACTTGTTGTCAAAAATCAATCTAGATGAATAACAGAAATCTGTGTTCTATAGAAGAATGGAAAACAAACACTATGAACTGTTAATGAAACAAAATCTCAATGTGTGTTACCCATAATATATATCTTTTGAGCAATTATTAGCATTTATTGAGAAGGTAAAAATGTAAGCAAACCTTAAGCATGCCATGTTTTAATTGATATTACTTATGACTTTTATGCAATTAAAGTAGATAACTTTCACTATGAATAAATAACTTCTTTGAAGTTATTTTAAATGTTTAAACTACTTTAAAAATATATTTTAAAATAACTAATTAGACACAAGAACATTAAACATTTAGATAATAAGATTTAAGAACAATATAAAAGTACCTGTCATCTCATATTTCTGTTAAATATTGAAACTTCCCAAACTATGTTCTACATGGAAGGAAGACTGAATGAATTTCAATTCTTGCAATTTAATAAGGTACATTAACACAATATCTCATTATGTTTTTAATTATCTACCTTATTAATTATTATAAATTACATACTGTTATGCTCGTTTCCCAAGGATATTTATCATTTTTTTGATATGGAACTATAAACACAGTGATGTAAATATCATCATGTGTCTTGGACATTCTTTAACAAATGTTTTAAAAAATTATGGAAAAATAATTATTAAACACTTTATTAAGAAAAAAACATTTTCTCAAAATTGAAATGGTAGCAGTATTATAATTCAGTTTAAAAATACAAAAATTAAAAAAAAACATTAAAGGAAATTTCAATTCCTTCATGGGCAGCCAGAATATAGTAAATATAGAGGGTACAACATAACTGTAACATTTTACTCAATTTAAAAAATGCAGGAAGAAACTAAAGTGGTGGGGAAGAAATGCTAGGGAAATAGAAATATTCTAAAGATTGGGGCAAAGATTGCATAATTAATATTCTTAAGATATCAAGACTCAGGCTGCATGCAAAATCATTACATCCTTTGAATAAGACCCCACCTTTTAGTTTTTTTTCTAAATGGTTCTTTCATCAGATTTGGTATCCTTTTTTTATATGATCACTTTGCTCTAGTCATAGCTGATTGGATTAGAGACAGGCACATGACCCAAGGGAGCCAATGAAGTGGTCTAATACAAAACTTTGCCCAATAATTTCAACAATTTAGTACTCTTTCCTGTGTGGGAGGCAAGTGATTAGTCAGCATAATAAAAGAGAATTTGAAAGAAGTCATAGAAGTGACTGTGAATAACATAAAATACATCACTAAACACAAATGAAATATACTATGCACTCAAGTCCCTCAAATCAGACTCCCAAAATGCCCATAGTCATCATAATACCAGACTTATTCTTTACTCACAGGTTTCTACATAGTAAGCACCACAGTTCACCCATTTGCTCAAATTTTGTTTCACAATTTTAACTATATCCACTTGGTTTTGTTTCATAGAGACAGAATGAAAAATGAGAATATAATTCCTGGTAGTTAATATTTAACTTATTATACAGTTCTCTTAATATTTGTAACCAGAGATTTGGGACTTTTTCTAAACCTCTGCTTCTGAGTCAACTTATACATACAATGGATCATTAAATTATGGCAATTTTATTTCCTACTTCCCACAGAACACTAGAACCTCATCTCTTCTTCCATTCCAATTGGAACATCCATAATTCAAGCCAAGAACCTCTCCTATCTGGATCCCTACGTCAGCCTCCTTCTGCATTAAGTTTTGTTTCATTCTGATTCCTTCTCCAGAGTGTGATCCACTTTTAGAATCTACTTCTGATCATTTCTAATCCCTACCTAAATTCTCCAAAACCTTAGGATACCATAAACTGTCCTGCCTCATTAAACATAGTGGAAAGGATCTCCCGGACTGAACCCTTGTCCACCATTCCCCACCAGATTCCCAAAGTCAGAGATCTAGTTCAAACAAACTTATTTTTGGTCTTTTAATATAACATGCATTTTCTTGCCTCAGTTCCCTGACAGATTCTATACCTTCTGCTTAGACCACTCTTCTCGCTTCATCCATTTCTTATACCATATATACCCATGTCTCAATTTAAAAGTCAGATCTTCTGGGAGATCTGACTCTTGTGTTTTTCAACAGCACTCTATTTCTGTTCTCGTAATACTAATCATAGTTTATTCTCATACCTGTTCATTTGTCTACCTTTCTCCCTAGACCATAAGCCTACATGAAAGTGGGAACTATGTCGTGTTCATCATTCGCTGAAAAATACATAAACTCAGTAAGTATTTATTGGAATAAGTAAATAAACTGAAATAATGAAAAAAAAAATGGGATCAGGTATAGTGGGGTATTTTTATGGCTTCAGCAAAGTTTATTTTCCATAAATCAGTTTTCTCACATATAAAACATGAAATATAGTATACATGTCATGGTTGTATTGTGAAAATAATATACTAATATATTTGAATGTTCCCAGCATGCATACTGGGAACACTGAAAAATGAAAGATGCTATTAGTTACTGTAAAAGAAAAAAAATAAATTTTATCTATTTAGTCATCTAAAATGTATTATTAACTTTGGCTAGCTGAAAACAGCATCAATGATTTGATTCATCAAACCACTGTTACAGAATCCTGACTCTTCTTATTTTTACCCCTGGCCCTGTTACTTTCTACAATAGAAATAATAGCCAATGGACACTTTGAAGGGACTGCAGTCTTGACCAGTGTGAAGTCCCATCTATATACTTACACTGTGATGTTCTTTTTTCATTCACATGTATCTTAGGTTCTTGACCAGGATCTTCCACTCTACATTATTATTACAAGAAATAACAGACTCTGGTGTGGGTGCTATTAGAATGACTATCACTCAAATAAAAAAAAAGGAAGAAACCTTTACTGCAATTAATTTCTCTTTCTTAAGAACTAATCCGTCTTTATAATTATAGTTTTTTGTTGTTGTTGTTGTTTTTCTTATTTTTTTTAAATTTATTGGGGTGATTCAAATTCTATCAGCTGAAATTGGCCTACTTGGTGGGCAATGATTATTCACATACACACAGACACGATTTGTTAAGTGAACATAATCAATAACTTATAAAAAAAGAGAAGGCAAATAAAAACAGTATATAAAGTGAGCTAAGTGGACTACAATAGAGTCTTACACGAAAATACCACTTTTCTCAGGTTCAAACTGTCTTTCTGTGAGTTTGAAAAGGTTGTACTGTTTCATTAAATTGAAATTACTGTGTTGCCTACTTTGACAATGCAATCAAACAGTTCATTCAGTGATCACTGGACTCCCTGGCAGAACCACAGTCAGAGAGGCATTCTAATGCTGTGAAAATGTTTCCCCAATGTAATTTTCGAAAATGTACTGGCTGTAAATAATAATAGAGATGCAAGTTATATTTCAACTACCAAAACTTGTTTTTTTTTGTCCTGTCTCCATGAAACAACATTGAACATACATATTTAAGGTTGTGAAAACAAAGTTATGAGCATTCATTCAAATTAAGTATTTTCTATATATCTTACAAAAACGAATTGAACCAAGTATATTCAAAAGTTTAACCTTTCATTTCATAATTCTGGGCAAAAATACTACATTTTTAAACAGTATTTCAAAGTTCTCCCACAAATTATAAGTACTCAATTTTATTACAAACACTATTTTGTTATTATTATTATTATTATTATTATTATTATTATTATTCTCAGCTATACAAAACAATGCAATGGTCCCTACCACTTAGACATTTACACCCCTCACAAAGTAATAACCCCTATCCTCCATCTAATACTACCCTTCTGACATCATATATAGCTGTTACGATTCCATTGACTCTACAAATACTATTTTGAATTTCAATTATATCTTTAAATATGGGCAGTTAACCCTCTCCCAAAGAAGAAAACAGGATATTTGAAGAACAAACAAGATGCGCATACTGCATTAATGAAAACTACAGGTTCACGAATAAAGTTTCTTGATTAATATTATTTCTCATGCAATTCTAGTTAAACCTCCCCCAAAAAACGTAGCTACACTAAATAATTAAATAATAACAATTTAATAAATGCATATTTCCTTCCTCTATATTTAATACTACAACATTAAGTATACATTTTTCCTCTCTAAAAGTATTTAATTTTTTTGATAACATATACATAATATTGGATTGGACATGGTCCCTACTACTTGAACTTAAGAGAACCATAAAAACTTGTCAGACTCAGAGTATGTTGTTAGCTTTATGTTTGTTCTTTGTCATTTCATTCCCAGTGCAGAAATTATGGTACTACGTATGTATTTTGAGGTCTCATGAGGGAGTAATTTAAATGCAATAAGAATAGGGAAAAGACTCATCAAAAATATTTCAGGGTAAAACAGTGACAGAATGAAAGGAATACTATATTTATTAATTAATAAACACGTGTATAGCTTTTTTGTAGTCAAATCTTACCATAGGTTCACATACACAAACCTGAATAACCTCAAGACAATAAAAATTTAGCACTAAGATTAAACATACATTAAATATGGTGATGTAAGTTTCCAAGAGTAAATCATTAGACTAGAAATGACACTATCATATCTCTACATCCTAGCACTTAAAAAGCATTCAATAAATATAAGTTGAGAAAAATAAATGAATCATTGTTTTAATGGAAATATGTGCAAAGGGCTAAGGGGATAAAAAGAGTAAGCTTCCCTATGTTCAAGCATAGAGAAAGGCAGAATGGAATAAGGCTCAAAAGAAAATATCTTTGAGCTGGCTCTAAAAGATAGCTATGGATTTCCCAGGCATAGAAAGGAATGACAGAAGAGGTGAAATTTACTACACGGAAAGGATTAAGAAAGTAAAGGACATTTCAGGAAAAAAAATAATTTCAATAAAAGGCATATAGGTGAAAATCACACAATTTTTCCAGTGTGTAGTCCATAACTATTTGATTCTAGGCTGCCTAGTAGGGAGTTTTAAAATGTGACTGGACAGTGCAATTATGTGATGGTACAAATACGTCTTGAAGGGCTGTGGTTAATATGCTCAAATGTTTTGCACTTTATTTCATCAGTTGAGGAAAGACACTGAATATAGTGAAGAAGGTTTTAAACAATTTTTTTAAAGAAAAGAAACATCTCATTGTGCTATAAAAAGAGAACTTAGCAGTTGGAAAATGACTCAGAGATAGAAAAAATATTGAAAAAATAGGCAATAATTACAAAGGTATTACAATACCTTCTCAGTGATATAGTGAAGAGAGCCTAAACTTGAACAATTAAAAGAAAAGAGAGAAGGAAACAAAGTAGCCATTTCAGAGGTAAAATGGATGGCAGCAGATGGATCACTGCAGGAAAAAGAGGTGTATTTGAGGCAAGTGCTTTCCTGAGTGGATGCACAATTAAATAACTTAGATAGAGAAAAGAAACATTCATTGGGAAAGATACTGAGCTCTCTTTTCAGCACATGGGGTTAAAGGGAATAATGGGAGATTTGGGGAAAGATGTCCAAAAGCAGTTAGATATGTGATTCTGGGACAAAGATGTGAGGACGGATGCACCATGGTGGTTCACAGTGTCCAATTTCACGGACAAATCAAGGAGGGTTAGAACCAAGGAGGCTGCACAGTTGAAAAGGAAGTAACTGGAAAATTTTGCAATGTCTATGACAAAGGAAAAAAAAAAAAAGAGGGAAAACGTACAATAACCTAAGGAGGTTAAGACAATAAAAGAGCTGTAAAGTGATATTTCAAGAACAAAGGGGAAATACTGCATGGTGAATGACATAGTTGAGGTTGGATGGGAATATATTTGCTTATTTGCTATGTTTGTTGGTTTCCACGGAAGACAAACATAGAAAAGATAAAAAAAAATAAAAGAAAAAAACAAACATTGACTGAGAAAATAAAACCAAGGATGCATAAAGATTAATAGATATTTTATAGAAGATCATGATGGAGCTAATGGAAACACGATCACAGAGTAAAACATTTGAATTTTTTAAGATATCATTTTTTATAGATAGAAAAATATCTAAATAAAACATTTTAAGTATAGTTACAAATGATGATAGAGTAGAAGAGAACTGAAGAATTTCATATTTGATGAATTATTTTCCCTGTAGGCTAAGGACAAAATGCAGGTGACAGGGTTTGAAAAGAGTGGTACAATCTTGAAACTGCTCTTGTTCAAAATATTTCTAGAAAGTGACAGCTATAAAATAGCATTAAAATACTTGTTTTCTGATTCACTGATAATATTTGTTCAAGAGTTAAATTAATTTTTCTCAGATACTGTCCAGTATACGCTAACAACTCTAGCCCATTGTTTGAACTATATTATTGCCCTGTTTGGCTGACTTCTACCAAAATATTTATTTCCTTATCATTTCCTCTTCCACTTACATGATTTTGGCAATCATTAAGTGTTGTCGATCATAGAACAAATTATTCTAATAGTAAATATTTTATTATTCATATCATCCCTAGAAGAACGATGATGTCATGAATTGATTTTGCTTGGCATGGACCATATGGAGTCAGGGGGTCTATGTTTACATTTAGTCTTTAGATTTAGTTGTTTTGTGTCTTTACATCACTTTACCTTGTTCTCTCACTATTAGAAAATACAGGAATAATATCTATTGGAAGAAGCGACTGGGCTAAAGAATATATGTAAAATACAGAAGCTGATACATAAGGAGTAGCTATAAGCTCTTTGCAAATGTTTTTTGACAGTGTACACTTTACCTGGACGAAAATATCATCACATTACTATTCAGTGTTCACTGATGCCTCATCTTTCCACCCCATCTGTCCAAGAGGTTTCTGTCTGCCATTCTCTGGTCCTGTCTTTTTTCATCATCATGGAAATGGCTACATGTGCAGAATTGAAGAACCAAAAATAGCAACATTGATTTACTTTAGGAAAGCTACTACATGAAGGACAGAATGCATTCAGAAGGTGAATAAAGGGGGGGAAACAGTGGAAGAAATAATGGGAAAGAGAAATAGGAAAGAGTTTTGCGTAACTGACATTTTGTAGAAATTGTTGGAGAAAAGGATAGGATATTTAGTACCATTTGCTTTGTGTAATTAATTCTCTTTAACTCCTTTAAAAATGATTAAAGTATAGATTAAAATTACTTTTTAATGTTTGTTTTTTTTAATTTAGTCAAGCTATTCCTTTGAATGAAACATTATAGCACCATGTTGTCATACTATGGCTTTAAAAAGGTTTTAAAATTATTATTTATCTGATTGTCTGAGACTAGATGATGGGTCTAAGCAAGTTTATACACACAGTAAATGGGGGCAGTAAAATATTATGAACTTTGGAACAATATTTACACATAAATTGAACTGATGGGACCCAAAATTACTTATTTCCCTAAGTTGCATGGCTTCTACTGATCTAAATCAGTCATCTTTTTATAAGTCTTTGATGGAAATACTTGTATAAGAGTGAACTAAGGCTATCTTATAATTGTGAAATCATATCGTCTAAATAAGTTCCACTACTTGCCTCCAAATTCTAATCCAGGAAAAGACTATCAAACATGAATCCTTAAAATTCCCAGGAATTCTCATAGAAATCCTTCACCCAACTGAAAGATTATATTACCATCAGAAAGACTTTCTGAATGGGAGGAAGGGTGGCATTTAATAAAAAACTGGAAAAAAAATGCATATAAACAAGAAAAAGATACAAGTAAGTAAAGTGCTTGGATAATTGAAGCTGTATATCAAAAGACTTATGATATATCTATAATAAATACAATTCTACAAATAAAATTTACTTCCTCTGTCTGTTCTACTGTTTTCTCCTTTCTTCCAGACACCTCATGGAGTTTTATTTTTTGAAATCCTCTAAGCAAGAAGAATCAAGCAGCTGCTACAGATAAAATAAGCATCATGAGCAGATATTAAAACTGTCACCTGATGGAAGATGGGGATCACTATTAGGCCTTCAAGCAATGAATAACCTGCAGTATAATTTTGTAACTCATATATCAATTAATTTTATATTACTGCCACATATGACACTAACAGCTAACAATATTTCTTCATGCTGTTATCTTAATTGCAATGTGTGTGTGCTGAACATGAGTATCTCAAGATCAAAATATGTCCTATAAGCAAAATGTCTAAGCTGTTCACTGAAATTTATTAGAAATACATAAATCTAATAGTAGAAATATTTTTCTTATTTTAAATAATCTTCATTATTAATACATAGATTTTATATTGATGTATTCTTCATAAAGAAATCTTGTATCATTTTGACATTTAAAACTGCATTTACGCCTAGTGATATTTCTATAAAATAATTAACTTACATAGGGAAATTAAATACAAGAACTGAAACTACATAGCGCTTAGGTTTTCAACAACTCATTATTTTAGGATGGTAGGAGGGATGGAGGGTGTAGAGAAATGGGATTTTGCTTGAGGTTGACATTATTATTCCGATCAGTAATTATATAGGGATGGAAAACACAACTGATGTTACAATGATTACAACATTTGTAGACTGCCATAAGGAAATAGACTGTCAGGGAAAGGTGGTACAGGTGACGTTTGCTCTAAGAGTAATGAGAAACAGGAAAGAGAGAATCTTTGAAGGTCAATTGATAGAAGTTGCTATTAAAGGGAAAGAGATCAAAACTAAGTGATGGACTATAAAAATGTACTTTATCTGCTCTGATTGCCCTTTTTATTCATCTTTAAAATATAAATTTTAGAAGACTTTGCTTAATATTTAACCCATGGGTAGACTTCTATTTATCTGTAAACCCTCCAAAACAATATATAAAAAATGTTAATATATGTACAATATGCAATTATGATGAGAAAAACCTTTAGCTTTTATCATAATCATAAAGGCTCTCCTGACTTAAAAAAAGACACACTGATTATCTTTACATTTCAACCACATATTCTATAAGAATGTGGCTTTTGCAAGCATAGAGAAAATAAGCCTGGTAGACTAAAAGTTCTTAAGAAAAACAGCATTTTTTTTCTCTATCTATGTATCTGCCAAGCATCTAGTATCATGGGTTTAAGTGATAAGTGGAAGTTAATAAATGCTATTTGAATGAGTAAACGAATGATGAATGAAAATAGAGGACCAGATGGATGTACCAGGACCTTTTTCTTTTTTTTTTGGTAGTATTAGAATGTTAAATCTCACCAACACATGAAGCCTGAGTGTTCTTCAATCAAAATGCAACTAATTAATGTTCTTACATCAAACTCTCAGAGAAATGTCTACAATATTTATATAATTGATACTATATAAAAAAATATATATATGACATGCAGTTGCAAATTCAGCCAAGAAAAACCAAAGCAGAGAACACAAAGTACCAGAATAGTTAAGAGTAAATGTTGACTCAAGTAGGTTCCCATGAGTTTTGAAAAACAATGAGGGTGGCTTATTTACCGACCACCTCCCATCTCATATGATATATCTTCACTAAATGCATTTATAGAGAACCTATTAAAGAGCAGATCCTCGCTTAGAAGCAGGGCATACATAAATACAATGTCATAATAACGTACAATCAAAGCTACGATGTCATAGTCTGATGGATCATAGGCATGACAGCCAACAAACCAAACAATCAACATTGGCGATATGAACAAATGTGATTTCAACAAAGGAGTATCAAATAACAACGAAGGACTCCTGACCTACAGGGCCACTGCACTTAACTTGGAAAATTGATAGACGATATTATTGTTGTTGTTGATTTATTCCATAAACTCTCTATGTTCTATCTTTTCCATCACTCTGCTATTAATTTAGCAATTGTTTGATTCCTCCTTCCCATCACTCCACTGAACTATGACAAGCCTGGATTTCTTTTGGCATTTGGGAAGACAAAATTAGGGAATAAGTGATAAGAACATTATTAAATATACCTCCCTTTCATAGTCAGCACATTTGGGCATTTGACTTCTCATGTACATACATACTTATGACTCTGGTGTAGAGGACATTTCTCTGTATTTTGGTTGAACGCTTCAGCGTGCCTCATGACTTGATAATTGAGTACTGATACACAAAGTGTAACCTTTCAGGATGAATTCTACTTATTTGCTCTCTTACTGGAGAAATTGTTTTTTAAGATGGACTGACTTTATTAAGGCTAGACATCCATTTACTTTCTAGGACACAAAATGTTTCATGTTTGAGCTGTATCACAAATCCCTTTAAAGAAGATGGAATAGAACTTTTAATTGGAGTGGGTGGGAAAATTGACTGTGAAACTTGAAATTTATGTTACTGTTTATACCTTCTATTCTCTGTTAAGAATATTATCATTCAGCTTCAACAAAATGGAAGCTGAGTAATTTGATCAGCATTGTGCTTCTGGGGATCTATTGAGCCACAGCTGGGATTCCTGAGTTTGGACAAAGTAAGAACACTGGCCCTTTCCTTCCTTCCTTCCTTCCTTCCTTCCTTCCTTCCTTCCTTCCTTCCTTCCTTCCTCCCTCCCTCCCTCCCTCCCTCCCTCCCTCCCTCCCTCCCTCTCTCTCTCTCTCTCTCTTTTCCTTTCTCCCTCCCGACCTCCCCCCTTCCCTCCCTGTCTCTCTGTCTCTCTCTCTGTTTGTCTCTCTCTCTGTCTCTCTCTCTTCCCTCCCTCCCTCCCTCCCTCCCTGTCTCTCTGTCTCTCTCTCTCTCTTTCCTCCCTCCCTCCCTCCCTCCCTCCCTCCCTCCCTCCCTCCCTCTTTCCCTCCCTCTGTCCGTCTTTCTGTCTCTCTCTCTCTGTTTCTCTCTCTCTCTCTCTCTCTCTCTCTCTCTCTCTCTCTCGTTAATCTTGTATTGCTAGATACCTCATGAATTACTGAAACAAAGATGTTTCAAGTCTTGAAGAGGACTTCATGCTTTCTTTACTGGATTTAAGAGAGATTCAAATTGTATTTTCTAAATGTTGAGCCATTTAATTATGAGAGAAGAGGCTGTAAGTGAAACAAATGGTGAGATAATACTGTTACCTATACACATTTTCCTTTTGGGAATACCAGTCAAATAGGGAAAATATATCATTGCTTATATCAAGCCAGAATTACAAGTTCTCCAATATATGTAGCTTACTTTTCATATGCATATACAATACACGCACTACTGACCACGCTTCAACACTATAAATTCCACCCAAATGCTCAAAAATTTACACCAGAGGTCATTCTAAGCTAATTTATATCGTTAAAAACAATTTAGATGCTCAAAGGAAACTTCTTTTGCATCTAGCTACCATAAACAGGTAAACAAGGCCTGAACATCAACCCACTCTGTCAGACAGTAAGGGCTCTAAGGAGTGGTTCTTTTTCTTGACTATTTTTAGACACTTGAAGTACCAGAAATTGTATTTCCACTTTAGTAATGTCTGTGAAAGTAAAGAAAATCTAACTTTCATTCTGCTGAAAGGGAAGTGAACCTGAACGAGACCCTATAGATATGAGCTAATGAAAAATAATCACCTTGCTTAATCTACTTGGCAATTAGCCTAATTTGTTGAAAAAGAAGTCACCACACGTTTACCCCAATATAAAGCACAGAGCAACTGTTTATTTGCAATCTTCAACTAATAAAATGTATCTAAATGAAGGACATTAATAATTTAGTAATACAATAATCCTCACACATATGCCTTCCAAGCATGGGTAACAGAGGAAAATTAGAATTAATAGCTCCCAAATGAGTTTTATGCCTCCTAGAAAGAAGTTTTCATCCTGGATGTCCCCATATTTTAGTTTAGTCATTGCTGATATAGTTTGTCAGGTATTTTTAATGAATAAATTTTCTACCAATTAATAACCACATAAAATATGAATTAACTGTTAAAATTAAATCAACTCTATACTAATCCCTGTAATTGAGATTATATTTGAAATTAACACAAAAAGCTGGGGTCATCTTTATGAGAACAAATGTTATCCTCCAAGTATTTACTGAGCCTCTGCTTCAAGACCAGTAGTGTTTGAGGCATTTGACAAGTGATGAAAAAACTAGAGATCCCTGATTTGGTGGGACACAAGAAATATAAAATTAACATAAATAAAGTCAATAGTATATTAGAAGGTGGCAAGTTAAAGTCACCAGATAAAATACAAGATTTCCAAATTTATAAAAGTAAATTTGAATTGCTGATAAATGAGGAATACATTTTTATAATAGTATATGTATGTCCCATATTGCATGGGACATGTACTAAAAAATGTATTTGTTGTTTATCTGAAATTTAAATTTAACTGGATGTCCTGTATTTATATTTGCTAAATCTGGTAACCTTATGAGAGATGCTGTAGGAAGAAAATAAAAAGAAAAGAACAGAGTTAAAGGGAACTGGACTGGCCAGGGGCAATGAGACAGGGTTTGGTGGGAGTGGGAGGAGAGTAGGAAGGTAGAGAGAAAATTGATCAAGACTTGAAGGAGGTGACTTACTTAGCCAAAGGGATATCTAGGGAAAGAATGTTCTAAGTAGAGGGAATGTTCTAAGGAAAAGGCCCAAAAGCAGGACTGTGTCTGTCTTCATTGAGAAATACTTTAATCTATTACTTTAAATGAGAGATGACTAATAACTTAATGGATACATATGCCTGAGAAGAGGTAATGAAATTTCTCAGAATGATTGTTGCAACCTGTCACTACTACCATCCAGGTATAGGCTGTTCCTACAGAATCATATTTCATAATAGGATGTACCTTCAGTTTCTTATTTTTAAAGAAATATTGATCCTAATGTTTCTAGGTGGAAAAGCTGATGTTTTTTTTTTTTCTCTTTCAGAGATAAAGTGGTCTTCCAACCACAAGTAAAATATTTGCATCAGTTATGCAGTATTTGGCCTTAGATTTAATACATCTCTAGAACAAACTAGGTTAGTTGACAACAAAATGCAACTTAATGTAGTTTTGCTTCAAATGAGCACTTTCTCATTAAAGAAATCTTAAAAATAGTTCTAGCTGAAGTAAGAGTAAGTAATGATATAATTGCATGCCTCAATCAAAATTGGAGAGGTTATATTAAATAATACTCTCATGAGTATATACAAATTAATCTAAATTTCAATTATAAAATGATATGAATTTATGTAATCCTTTGCCATAGAAAACTTTTTTGTCTTATTTAAAAAAGACAAATTTCTAGATGACACATAAATTACTCAGATTTTATCAGCTTCTCATTGGTTACATAATAGAGGTATATACCTAAATTTGAAAAATCTAGTGTTAAAATAGAAAACAAAAACTTTTTTTTTTTTTCACTTCACAGTATATGCATATTAGAAGAGCTTTGTTGCCAGAGTTTTCTAGGTAAAGGTTTCCACCCCAGTCTTTTAGCTTCTGTGTGTAATCACAGCTTCATTGCTATAAAGCCTTTCCAGATGATACTGTTTTTCATTATTTTGCTTGAAAATAGGATAAACATTTTATACGGAATAATGAACTACATAGTTAAACAACAAACAAGACTTCATCAGCCATAAATAGAATCCATGGAGTGATTACCAAACTAATATCTAGAAGTAATCACGGCCTTGCAGAACATGATGGGTTATTGACATATTTAATTTCCACATATAATGGTAGCAAGAGTACTACCTATTGAAAATATTCTGTCATATAACAACTAAAATTCATTAAGGTATGAAGCCATAATGATAAATATATGTATTTGTGAAATAACTAATCTAAGTATGAATAATGATTTGAGTTTGACTATGTATGTGTGTGTGTGTGTGTATACACACACACACATATATATATATATATATATATATATTCATTTTTGACAGACAAGTTAAAGCAAGTATCGAAATGTAAAAGGCATAGTAGAAAACCTAAAACTAAGTAATCATTTCCCTTAAATAAGAGATCCGCCAATTGTGATCAGCCTACCATTAGTATCTTTTTACTATTTTAATAGTTGGCTAATTGGATAACTTTCATTTTTTGTGAAAAAGAATCACTACTGCATGACATCATACTCTCTGAAAGGCACTACTGACTATTTACACTGCCTAACACTCTAGAACTTTCTTATAATAGACTTTACTACAGTGAACTATAATTATCTACTTGTGGGTTTGTATTTATCACTAGATTTATTTAAAAGTCCATGCTATAATTTAGAAAAAACTTTAGGGACTGTGTCTCATGAAGAAAGAAGAGCTTAATGATTAAAAGCTCCCTTACCTAGAGTTTTACTAGATAAGAATCTTACCACTTTTCAGTTAGGTGAACACGACAAGTCATTTCACATCTCTTTCTCTTGGTTCCTCACTAGTAGTATCTAATAATAGTATCTACCTTATGTGGTAGTTTTTAGATTTGTTACTTTATTGCACATAAAATAGTTGTATGTGTTCTTGATTTAAAAAAAGTATTCAGTAAATTTTAGTTTTTATAATTAACTGTTTTACCTCAAAAAATAATTTATGTCATGCAGTAAGTAATTAATTAATATTTTGGAATTAGTGCATGGATGGATAAATAGATGGATGCACGACAACAATCTGAAAGAGCTGCTCTTAATAAAGTTCAGATATTTTACCAAAAAATGTTGTCCATTTGGTTCAAAACATATCTTTTTTTAATATCTA
Source organism: Rhinolophus sinicus (assembly GCF_057876585.1). Taxonomy (NCBI): domain Eukaryota; kingdom Metazoa; phylum Chordata; class Mammalia; order Chiroptera; family Rhinolophidae; genus Rhinolophus; species Rhinolophus sinicus. Next base: position 136,244,667 of record NC_142517.1, read on the forward strand.
CCAAACACATTTGGAAAAGTCTTTACACACAACGAACTCTGATAAATTCTATTGATCACACTTTTCTAGAGGGTAACCAGAAATACTTCAAGTAAAGTCCCAGAAATAAATCAAATGAAAATCATTTGAAAACTAACATCATGGCTTAATAGCAAGAATTATTAAAATTAAAAATACTTGTGTAGCAACAACTATTAAAAATTGTTTTGATCATTATTAAAATGAGAGGAACAATTAGACTCAGAGCCTCTTGTAATGTTTTGGTCTACTTGCCAATGTAACTAGAAATCTCATGAAAAAGCTTAGCTCTTTAATCAGTAGGTTTCTTCTGTTCTTTTTGTGATTTAATGAATATTTTCCGCATGCTATTTTGGCTATATTTAGAAATGTGCTTGGAATATCTTCAATACTGACCTTTTTGGTAAAGATTTAGCCCTAATATTCAGACACTACCGTGCTCCAAAATGAAGCAAGCATTTAACACATTATAAAATAGTAGTTGGTTATACGTACCAGTCATTATAGAATGGTGCTGTCCATAATTTAATTTATTTAAAGTGGTCATTCTGTAATTCCAATGGAGCTTTTAGAAATTATTTATCCAGATTTTACATAAGATAATGTCAAGGCTACTGTTTGTATTTAATTAAATGCATGCTCACAAACTAAGTTGTGCTTTGAGGAAGAATATAATATAACATCATAAGGGCACAGCCCATCTACGTTCTACTTAATTGCAAAACTTTTGTTTGAATTATTTAAAATAACCTACAATTAAAAACCTATGCCAATCTCAATAATACAATTGGAAAAAGTATTTTCCCTATAAATTACTACCCTTTTTATGGTTAGTAAATTAGAATGCATTTCACAGATAATATAGAGACAACCTGAACCAGATATTATTCCGCAATAGAACAGTTTAGTAAGAAGACAAAGCTATATTCCATCATACTACACTTTATGGCAGTGAGCCTTCTCAGGTTTGGAGGCAGCAAATTTCCATATCCTTTTAATCACTGGCCTCCATGCTGAGGCAGTCAGTATGGGTGGAGCAGCCACGGGCAATGGTGTTTGCTCTTCACCTCATTTACTCAGCAAATGCTTTACCCAGGGAACAATAACATCAACCAGCAGGGATGACAATTTAAACCTACCAATACAAATGGGAATCCTAAGGCTTTCATTCAACTCCTTCATTGCAGATTGCCTTAGATCCTATTTAATCACATTCTCTCTTCCCACTCACTTCCAAGCAATGAAAAATTGAAACCAGGAAAAACCTCACAGTCTCGATTAGATTTTGACCTCACTCTCTGGATCAGTTAGCTGTATGGGTATTGAGAGTCAGGAGACTAAAAAATTATCTTTCCCCTAGCCCCTACCCTAACTCCTGGCTACCTTCCACTCATCCTTTAGGTCCAGGATATTTTTTTTCTCTTTCCAGGAAACATTCACTGCTCACCCTGTGAGTTAATTTCTCCCCATCCCGACTCCCATATGCTTTTATAGAACTGTAAGCCTTTTCATTTTTGCTACTGTCAAAACTGAAATTAAAAAACAAAAAACAAAAAAAGTGAAATTAAATAACCCAGGATGTAATTAATTGCTGAATGACTCTCTCTCACTAACCTGTAAGCTCTGTGACAGCAGTGAGAGTTTCCGTGTTTTCACTGGTAACAACACAGGACTTACAACCATGTCTGATATGCATGGTAGGTGTGCAATAAACATTTTTCAGATAAATAAGTGAATGAGAAAACTCATTTATGTTCTCTTTAAAAAGTCTTAATTTTGCCTACCAAGTACAATGGATATGACAAAAAGAAAAATCACATATACTAAAACCTCTATCTTGAAACATTTTGTTTCCAAATTCATCAGTTCAGATGCCAATGGAGAAAATTCTCATTGTGTTAAATGGCTATGAATTTGTATAATTAAGACATAGTGTAAGTTGAAAACAGTGTCATGTTTTAAGATGCTAAATAATGATAATTCAATGGTTTGCTTGTTGACAACTTTAATCATACAGAAAGATACCATATTCTAAAACATTGAGATTCTATGGTAATATAGAAGAATGGATTCTTATTCCAATGAAGATGGAATTTCCAGAATTTATTCAATTTTGTTTGCCTTACAATTATCTGGCACTTTCTTAACATCTTGAATTTTTCCCTTGTCAAGAACTTAATCTTTCTTACACCATTTAAATATTTTGTCTTTCATCAGCTTCACAATTAGGTAATCTTAATTAATTTATGGCAAAAATTTCCTGTAAAAATTCAGCACTCTTATGATAATAATTTCCAAGAAAAGTGATAAAACCCACTAATGGGTATTTTAGTAATCTTTCACCTTCGCAATTTTCTTTTTTATGTATAGAAATACATGACTGAATTTATCAATGTAACATTGCATTCTCTTTTCCCTTATAAGATTCCCTCAGTGACTAATAATAAGCCAATTATATTAGCTTAAAAACTTAAGGCCAATAGTTTTAGGGTTAAATTGCACGCATCACTATGGAGGTAATGTTGAAAGAATTCATAGAAAAAAATAAAATATGATTTTTTTTAAATGACAAAGAAGTTTCCAGTTTATTCAAACAAATTCATTAAATTGTATATTTTTCTATGAGATGATAGCTATGTTTGTCTTCAGGTGGATTAGTATTTAAGAAAATATTAGTGTAAAATTGTAGAGTCAATTAAGGAGAGGGTAATAGACAGTGATTGAGGCAGAATTACAATATTGTGGTATTCCTTTTTAACCCATTCATTCCCACTTAAAGTTGTATAGAGGAGATAAAATCAAAAAAGTACTTTGAGTCTATTTGATCCATAAAGACAGAAAACAGGAAAAAAATAGGAAATAACTATAAATGTTGCAAACATTTTATTTATGAAAGAATAAAATAAACTATGAGTTATTAAATTTTAAAAACTAGCAAAAATCAATAACTTTTTAGAAAAATTAATATGATAAATTACAAAACACAAAATAATGCAAATAAACCATTAACATAAAATAATTTGAAATAACAATTACAGCTCTATCCCAGATTCCTCAAAAAACATCTCCAAATGTTATATTTTACAATCATTGAATATATTATCCTAAAAATAGAGGAAGTTATCTCCTTGAATCTAAAGCTTGTGGACAGAGTACAAAAAATTTAAATTATGGGTTTATTTCATTTATGAACATAATTATAAAAATACTAAACGTAATAATACTTAAAGTAATTGAACACTGTATTAAAATTATATGATATAATTAAGTGAAACTTACTTTTAGTTATTTAATGTCAGAAAAACCCATCAACGTAGTTATCTATGTTAGTGAACTAAAGCAAAACACAATTACATTATCACCTGCTGTGACATAAAATGTTGTTGATAGTGTACAATGCCTTTCAATAAAATCTTTCTGAAATCTAAAAATAGCATGTTTCTTAAGTAGAAAAATGTTACTTATAAAATTCTATAGCAAATGTATTCAGAGAATCAATTTTTGATATATTTCTCTCAAAGCTGAGAATGAGATGATATGCTTCATATCACTATCCATGTTCATGAGTTACACAAGGTTCTAGCTAACTTTATAAGACAAGAAAAAGAAAGAACAGACAAACATGAAACAGAAAGCCTTATGACTGGTTTTGGTTTTGTTTTGCTTTATTGTGCAAATTATATGATAGTGTACCCAGAAAACCTAACAGAATACATTTTTAAAAAACTATTAGAATTAATAAGAGAACTCAGAAAGTTTGTGATATTATAAAATGATATCCAAAACCAATTAAAATAGTTAATAGAATAATAGAATATAAGATGCATTTATCATAACAAAACATATATTATAATTAACCTAACAATAATCTAATAATAAATGAACCAGGGCATCATAAATAAACATTTAAATAGTGCTAAATAGGTAGAAAGATATACCTGTGCATGAATGATGTGACTAAATATCGTGAAACCCTAATCCTCATCAAATCAAACTACAAATTCAATTCAACTTCAAAATCCCAGCAGCTTTTTTTTTTCTTGAAACTTAACAATTGATTTAACAACAGCAACAAAATTATGGAAGCAAATAAGTCTACAGATGGCTAAAACTACTTTTGAAAATGACAAAAAATTGGTAATGTTTCCATACCAGATATTATATCACTTAGTCACTGTATTTCAAAGAGTAGGACAGATGCCGAAAACCATAGAGCACAATGGAATGGAATAGAAAGCCCTGAAACAGACTTGTATGCATAAGGCAATTTGATGTAGAGACTGTTTTAAAAAACAGAATGGGCTATTTTGTAAATGTTTAATTAGTAAAAGATGTTCTGCAAATGATAACTCATACATGGAAAGAATTCCCTATCAACACCATATACAAGGAGAAGCTCCAAATCTTGCCTAACGGTGAAGATACCTATGCTTAAAATGTGACATAAGAGGAGGTAACTAACATATCTGAGTACAATTAAGGATTTATTGTGATGATACCGGGTGCAAACTGGAAAAGCTATTTGTAACATTTTAAATCAAACAAGGAGATGATTTATACTTATAATATGAAAGGAACCTTTCAAATTAGCAAAACAAGGCCATGTTAATACATAATGAGCAAAATATATGAATAATCAATTCACGAAAAGAGAAGCTACAATGGGTAAGAAGAATAGTAAGAAAAAAAATGCAACTTATAAGGCCAATGAAATATTTCTGACTATCAAAAAGTAAATGGCAGATAAATACCAACTGTTTATGAGGACTGGAAAACAGAAACTCAAGATACACTGCATAGAATATAAAACTAGTAAAGATATTCTGAAGAAGAATATTTTCACATATACCCTCTAGTAAGCAATTTCCACACTGGGTATACACCTCAGAGAAGTTTCTTGGAGAGTGAGATTGGATAAGAGTAAAGGAAGGGGATTAAATACTATGCTGGGACATAGTCATAAACAAGATATGTCTTAAGCAAACCAAACAGACCATCTGGGCCTGCCAATATATAGAAAGATATTCACGATAACACTGTTTATGTTAGGATAGTTGAATTCAATTTATATGTCCATATCACTAGGGGAATATGTAAATGATATGTGGCATATGTATAGACATACAATGGAATATTATCCAGGAGAAATACAGCCAAAAGTACAGATCTTAAAAATAAAATGCAGAATAAAAAACATAAAAAAGTAAGAAAGAGCATGAATTTCATAAAAATACCATTTGGTACATTAAAAATAAACACATCCACATGAACACTATGCATATTTTCAAGACTATATATACAAATATATTAACAATTTGTGGTAGATGAAAAATATATATATATAGTGTAGAAATTAGAATGACTACCCATGCTGGGAGGGTTAGGGTTAGGGCAATGTGATTGGAATGAGAAAAGAGAAAACGATAGAACACAATTAAAAAAGAGCAGATGGCATAATCTAAGAGGCATGGTCTTTTGCCAGTAATTTTTACTTTTCCTGGCACATAATAGATGCTCAATAAATATAATTGAATGAGGATTATAATAAAATAAGTTTTGTGTGCCAAAGATCCTACAAAGTGATAATTAAAAATAAATATTTTGGTATTCTTCATTTTACTTGTATTAATTTTTAAAGCATAGTAATAAAAAATTAACACACCAAAATGATTTTGTGGGCCTAGTTTACTGATCTAGCTGTCCATTTTCGTATTACTATGAATTGTTTTAATTATTTAGGCTACAATATCTTATATCTAATGCTTAACTAAATTTTCTCATTAATTCTAAAGTTTTTCAGTGTATTCTCTTGGGTTTCCTCGGTGTATAATCATGCTTTCTACAAATAATGAAAATTGTGTCTCAATCATTTCATGTCTTTTTGCTTTGTCAGAATATGAACTGCAATAGTATTTTGTTTTTGTTTGTTTGTTTTCTGGGTTTTTTTTTTTTTTTTTTTTTTGGTTGTTCAAGGTCAAATTATCGCTAGTTTTTTAAAATCTTGCTTATCATGTTAGCTTTGGCTTAATATGTTTAAGAAAATGCCAAAGAAGTACACAATTCACAAATTCTGAGAATTTTTTTTTAATCAAATTAGAAACTATTTCCAGTTGTTTCTTGTTTTTGTTTTTGTTTTCTGTTTTGGTCAGTTTTATCCCAACTGCCTCGTAATACCTTTCTGAGAAAATGCATGTTGATAATTTAAAACATCTCACAATAATCAATATGAATCGTTATAAAATGACAAAAAGAAAATGAAGATTTTACATGAAAAAATAAAGTTGCTGTACTAAACTTACGGCCTATGCTAAATATGAACCTTAAGCATTTAAAATGAAAGCAATGAAAGGTATTATACATGTAGAGTTAACAGATACTGCAAAGTTCTTACTTTTTAATAGTAAGTGAAATTTAATGATTTCAAAGCCACATCAAAATTTTATAGTCAGATCTTAATATTTCAAATTCTATCCTGGAAACACATACCAACTATAAGACTTCTCTTTAAACCTATGATTCTAAGAAATGAAAGTGAAATGATGGCGAACAATCTAGCTACTGTGTTTCTCTGAAAATAAGACCTAGCTAGAAAATCAGCTCTAACGCGTCTTTTGGAGCAAACATTAATATAAGACGCGGTCTTATATTATAGTAAAATGAGACCGGGTCTTATATTAATGTTTGCTCCAAAAGACGCATTAGAGCTGATTGTCAGGTTAGGTCTTATTTTTGGGGAAACAGGATATTGATGGAGTAAATTTAGCATTAGTGAAGGTTGTACATGTTTTTCAGAAGAAAACATTTGCTAACACCATGGCCAAAATTAAATTTGGTACAACATGTATTTCCAATAGCAAAATCCATCAATAATAGATCAAGTATTTACTATTTGTTTAGCTCCTGAATTTACTTAATGCCAAAGCTGGATGATTCATTCAATTTAGTTAAAAGGTGATGTTAATTAACTAAACCAGTTGCTGTCTTTGGAAGGGTTATTCACTCAATTGTCGCTTTGCCAGTAGACGCAATTTTCATATTTCTCTTCATGGTTCTGAGTAAAAAGAATAAAATAGGAATGGTATTAAGCAAAACAAACTGATTAAACCCTGGTCGATTAAAGCCTGTCACAAAGGAAAGAACGTATCCCAAGATTCTTTTGTGGTCCTGTGCTGTGTGACATGGGTAGTATTCTGAAGAAATTTTATTTTAAATGCAATAACTACAGAAACAGCCACCATCCCTAATCTTAAACATTTTGGATTTGCCTCAATTTCATTTTATCTAAGAATGTCTTTTCACTTTTAATACATGATTAACTTTCAGGTAATATAATATCCTTTACTACACTATATAAATGTGTATATATATGTAATATATACATATGGATACTGTGTGCGTTTTACCTGAGCATAAATTACATATGTGTATATATGCAAAACTAGTTCTCAACATCCTTATTCTAGGAACAGTTTAATAGACAGAGGAAAAATAGGTTAACCAGAACACACTAAGAGACATCCATTGCATATTTGTCCCTCTGATCCCCAGAGTAATAAGAATTTCATAAAACATGTACGGTTATTCTTATTCGACAATTCTGGAATTTGTTTTTTTCCTCCTTAAAAATAAAAAAAAATTCTACAGATGCTGACATTAAACATACTGATGGAAATTATGATCATATGTCAGAAAAATTTATGCCTCCTTTGAGCTCTGTAAGAAGCTGACAGCATTCCCATAAAATATTAAGTACTAACAATAAAATCCCTTCACAAAGAATGAGAGGTTAGAAAGAATCTGGAAGCCCTCAACAACGAATTTTGATTAACTGGTTGATTTGAATTCCTTTGTTCTAGCTATTTTCAGGCTTCACATAAGTGGACAAAAAATCATGGAAGTCACCAGCACATTTTCATTTGGCAAATGTTTGAAAGATAAAAAAATGTGAAAGTATTCCTCCCAAAGGAATATATCAATAATAAATAAATTTGGCAGGAATGGAGAGGTGATGTACTATCTGTTTCACTAACCCCCCCACAAAGTCAAGAGGTTGGTCACCCTGGTAATCAAAACCCACTTACGTATGTACAACACATCCCCCAATTTTCCAAAATACAGTTTGTGGATTTTCACAAATGCTACTTTCTATTCTGCTACATACTTAAACTAAGTGTGCTCAGGAATATTCATATTAGGCTTTATTCTACAGCTATTCCTCTAAATAAGAAATGTAGATAGCTGGGTGAAAAATTGCCAGTTTGAGATATCAAAACACAGCTTGAACTGCAATGCATTAGTAATATACAAATAAAATTCAGTCTCCTAGGAAATATGCATACCAAATAAAGCAGGAAAACAAAAGATGGGCATTTGAGTACCTTACTTAGATATTTTGAAAGGCAGTAAACCAATTCCAAACAGGACAGGAGTTTACTATTGTTTTAGTTTTCTAATGAATTTCAAAAGAGTAGCAAAGTATTTATACCAATACCTAAGTACATGTCACGATGTTGGCAGGTTCAGTCCATCTATTGCCAGATAGACAATATGGTGAATGTTTAAATTTTTTTAAAAAATCAGTATAGTAAAGACACATTGCCGTTAATCCCGCTCAAAATACACTTCCTCGCTTTGAATACATTTATTCCATCATTCTTGCCACTTTCTGAAGAAGCTCTAGAAGTCTTCTTCCATGAGTGTCTTTAGTTGCACTGTCATGGCTGCCTCTATGTCCTGAAAGGATTCAAAACATTTACCTTTCATGGTCATTTTAACTTTGGGGAAGAGCCAAAAGTCACACAGTGCCATATCCAGTGAATAAGGTGGGTGAGGACACATTGTAATGTTTTATTTGACAGAAATTGCTGTACAAGAAGCCATGTGATACAAGGAGCCTTTCCATTGTGATCAAAAGCTACAGTGAATGCTGTTGCCAAGTGCCATCCAAAGGAAAGGCAGGGATCTTCAATACGGAAGCAGCACGTCGAACCTTAGTAACAGTGTGTGACAAGTTTCAACTTGTTCAATCAGTCAATTGGGTGTGAGCTACGGTTGAGAGAAGATGTGTTTTAAAATGTGCCATAAATCATCCTCCATCATAGCAATGTTCCATGTCACACATCGCTTCTGGTAAACGGCAATTTCTGTCACATAAAAACATTGTGGTGTGTCCTCATCCACCTTACTGGATCTGGCAACCGTGTGACTTCTGGCTCTTCCCCAAAGTCAAAATGACCATGAAAGGTAAACATTTTGAATAGATTTAGGACATCGAGGCAGCCACAACTGTGCAACTAAAGACAGGACAGTGCAACTAAAGACACTTAGGAAAAAGGACTTCCAGAACTGTTTCAGAAAGTGGCAAGCATGACAGGATAAGGGTGTTTGAAAAAAGGGGGAATATTTTGAGGGGGATTAATGACACTGTCTTTTACTGTAATTTTTTTTTAATTTAAACATTCACTGTATTGTTTGACCACGTCTCGTAGAAAGCCACATATTCCTGTAAGTGGACTCTAAAATATGCTAGATTTTTCTTATTAACAATTCTTGCGAGGAGACTGGGAATTGATAACTTGGGAAAAATTTTTCTTTAATTTGACATTAGCATATGAAGTTTGCTTTTAAGTCAGCAGCCCCAAAACTAATTTTATCTCCAACCCCAGCTCAAACACACTTCAGGGATTAGCCACAGCTCTCTCAAGCAAGTGAAGTAGGGATGCCCTCAAAATTCTCACCTCTCCCCAATCAAACAAGAATCAATAAATTAATCTTTTAAAACTTGGTTCCAGAAAATGTAGCCATGATAAATAAAGTGGCCAATAGTGTAATGAGATGCATTAATTTGCATTGAATTCAACTTTAAAATCTAATAAAACTATGTGATATTTATTAGATGGGTTCTTATCACATAAAGCTGATCTTTTGTTAATTAAAAAATAAATATTTTTACATCCTTAGGTCTAGGAAGTTATTGACTTGACATTTTTTGAAATGAATATTCTTTCAATGTACATTCAACATTCCTTGGGAAGTTAGGCGAATTTAACATTTTAAAATTAATTTTAATTTTAAAAATTGTATATGTAACAATTTTAATATTATATGCTGACATGAGGCAGGCAAACAGGTAAAAATAGTTAAGATAATTCTGTAGTAAAAATAGTAATGCAGTGCCTGACAATATAAATTATTAAATATATAATAATAAGACATAATAACTATTGTAAAATATTAAATAGTAATAAACCATTTCAGTAATGAAGAAAAAGACAAATATGTTAATGGAACAGAATATAAGTGAAAAGAGGCTCACATACATACATGGAAATTTAGTATATAATAAGAAGGAATTTTAGATCATCTGGAAAAAGAAATATTATTTCATAGAGAATATTGATGCCACTAGCTAGCCATTCATTAAAAAGCACAAATAAAGCTGAACAACACAAAACTAAATTATAAATGGGTCAAATATTTTAATAAAACACAAAAATTTAAAATATTAAAGAAAACTGGAACATACTGTTTTTTAAAATTTTACAAGAGAGAAGGACATTCCAGGCATAATTGGAATAAAACAAAGCATCACTACCATATAGGGAGGCTCAATATTTATATTTGTTTATATATTGATGAACCAAAAAATAATAACTGGATGGACTTATTATTTTATTTCCAGTTTAGAGAGCATAAAGTTGTTCTATTACAGAATCTATAAATAATGAAATAAGAAAAAAAAAGAAAAAAATAATTGCAGGCTGCTTCCATAGATATAATATGCATCAAAAATATGTGCTTTTAAATTATATCAATCTTAATACCTCTGGTGATTGGTAGTGACAGCTGCAAAGAACAAATAAAATGAAAAAAATAAACTCATGTATTTGAAATATATAGATTCTATCAAGCTGCCTTTTCTTCAAATGCTGGTAGTAAGGCCCAAAAATGTTGTGAGAGGATCATACCTTATAATACCTGGAATGCCTGGATTGTATTTACCTTGCAAATAGCATATTTTTTGAAAATCTGACTGTCATCACCACCTATCAAAATATAACATTTATGAAGGATCACATAACACAAAATAATAATGAAATGTATCTTTATTGTTAATACTGAATTTCAAATTTGCTTGTTCAGTTTAGGTTAGTGTTTTGTCAAGTTGTACAGATGAATGTTATATATATTTTCAAGTACTCTATAAAGAAAAATATCACTTTCTTTGTTATTAGGAAACATTTAAAGTTTATATGCATGTTGCAAAATCTCAGTATAGTTAAGAATGACAAGAAAAACATTATTCTAAAGTTAAACATCAATACAAACTGTATGTATCCATCATAGTTGAGTGCCAATGGGCTTCTTATTGAGGCTGAAGTTTTTGCCTTATACTAAATAACAATTTGGGGTTATGCCCTCATCAAATGAATTGATAAAATTAATGAGGAAGCTAATATAAAATGACATCTTTAGTCATGTAAATATACAAGTTTAACAATGGACATAAGTAGCAGAAAACATTAGCAAGTATAAAATATGAAAATATTTTCAATATATATGTGTGTACAGATATATACATATATACATATATAGATATATGTACATATACCTTTCTATATATAGATATATCTATATCTATCTATCTATATATATATGTGTGTGTACAAAAAATGTACACAATGGCCACTTTGGTCAACATTGCTCAAAGAACAGTTCGCAGTAACCGGAAGATGGACGCAGATGGTAAACCACTTTGAGCACCTCTTGTAATTGCAGAACTCAAATGTGACTTGTATTCATCTTTTGTTATCTGTATATGTTGAGTATTACAATTTTAATACAGTTTTCCTTTCTTAAAATGTGTATACATTTTATTGGTACCCCATTTTACGAAAGGAAAAAAATGTATTAAAATTGTAATACAATGAATGGTGCTAGCATTCATTTGATTAACGCCATCTTTTGAGCAAATGTCATACTACACATTGCTATCATAATTCAATTGAACTTTGAACAGTAATACATAGATAACATCTCTTAAAATGTGTACATTTTTTGGCACCCCGGTGTATCTCCATAATGTCTATGGTTTGAATATTCCAATTCTCAAAGGCATGGAGCAGTACATATTTGCAAGAGTTAAGATAGCTACTATGATTATCATAATTAAAAAATTACCAGGTTATTTATAAGATAATACAAGGGAATGAAATTCATTATCCTGCAAAGTATGCAACAAACCATTAAGCACAGCAATAAAAACCAATTGGCACAAAAAGAAATGCAATTATGTTACATTCATGTAAACCCTTCAGTGAACTAATTTCTAAATATCAATCATGACTGATACTCATCGTATACACATCAAAGAAGCACTTATATTTTAAAAATACATCAACAAGTGTCCACTATCTCACAAAGAGGAAAATATTAAATCAGAACATCGTAATAATTTTGGCTGGTAACCTCTAACCACTCAAATCTCAGAGCTCATTGTTGTACAACAAAAGGTAAAAAAGCAACTGCCATTTCATCAGAAAAGAGTATGATACCATCTTGTTAAAATATGATGGTTTATTTCTAATTAACAACAGATTAGGGTCCATTTCAAAATTTTTCTAATACCACACATGACTAACTTTTAGCAATCAAGGCATTAGATGAAAATTAAAAGCAGGCATATCATAAAGTGTTGATGATCTACACCTGCGTTACACATCTGTTGAAGTTCAATTTACAGAAAAGATAAACTAATCCATTGTCCATCATTTTGGAATGTTAACTAAATATGCTCTTTATCCTTAATTTTTATAAATGTGAATACCACAGTACTATAAATAGAAAAGTTGAAAAAAGCCTAAAAGTAAAAATAAATTAATTAATTAATTAAAAATTGGTAATAAACACAGAAATGGATTTTATGTAAATACAATGAATTATAAACAATATTAATAATATGGATTCATTTTCCTCTTCATAACAGTTTTAAAATATATTATCTATAGCTACTTTATTCTAATATGTATCACTTTTCTTTTTTTTTTTTTTTTTCAGAGAGAGAGAAAAAAGATCTAAAAATAATTTGGGCCTAACCTTGATAATTTCTATGGAAGAGAGACCACCTCAAGAACAACATGCATACATTTATATAAACATAAGTAATGTCATAAGTAATCAATTAAAGATGAATCCCAATTCTGTAAAGGAAGAAAAAAATGACCTAAGTTTTTGCTTTCCAAAGGCAAAAGTGGGTGGAGGTACCAGGGAGAAAGTGGGGGTTGACTACATCCTTCATCTATTTGACAGGTTTGTGTGGACTTAGCGAATTGCTTCTAAATATCAATTAGCCACTCAAAGCTTCCAATGACTGCTCAAGCATAGCAGTTCAGGATAGTAGTTCATTAAGTATTTGAATTTTGATAGAAACAGGTATAACAGGTTTTCTTGGAATTATGCTGTTCATAAACAAATTTGCCTCCTTGGGACAGTGAATCTTTTCTGTCAATCCCCTTAAAGGGGATAAGCTATCCAAATTTGGAAAATAAGATTGTGGAGCAATGACCTGCTTGGACTGACAGAATTAGGAGAGTTGGGCACATTTAAGTATAATCCTGAAGTAGGATTCTAGCAAAAGCTAATGGGAAGAAAGCCAAGAGAAAAAGGTACTATGACTCCCCAAATTCCAATAAAACCCGCTAAACTCATGAACGCTCTGTGAGAGTGATTTTCAAAGGTGAAAATTTTAAAAGGAGGCTGATTTAGTATGAGACATTTTGTGATGTGGAATTGAAGCAACATTCTAAGAACAAACATACGCCACCCCGTTCATCTTTTATTTAGCATTGTCAGAGGTTGTTGGAGGTTTTTGGATTTACCCTGGCCATAGTATGGGGTAGTTTAAGGCAAAAATCACATGGATATCAAGAAGTAGCCAGGTATCCCTTCTTCTCATGCCTAAACAAGTGATATCTGGGTTTTAAAAATGCATTCTTTTTTAATTAAATTTATTGGGGTGATAATGGTTAGTAAAATTACAAAGATTTCAAGTGTACATTTCTGTGATACATCATCTGTATATCATACTCTATGTTCACCATTCATTTTTAATATTATCTCTTGTCTTAGAATAACTACCTCATAAGTATTTGTAGAATGATAACTAAAAAAAATACAGAAAGAATTTGCAGTCATGACAATTGGTGAGACAAATGTTAATTTATCTTGAAAATAAAACTATTAATAATCATACTTCATGACATAAATTAAAATCAGTGTAAATAAAAACAAGACAGCAATAGCAGTAGCATGTAAAATATAGATGTCTTAACTGAACGTGCTATGTAAATTCAATGACAATTACTTTAAGTGCTTTCCTTGCTCATCCAAAATAGAATTTACTTAAACTATATAGAAGAAAACACCATTTATGAAAAATGTCTTCTAGTGATAAATGTTTTTCATTTAATACAACCTCCTTTAATTGAATTTGGTATATTTACAAATATATACCAAAGCTTCTTAGATATTGGCAAAAGAAAATATAGCTTATCCAAAAATCTTCCATTTATACAAAATGCACAAATTTTTGTTCACAAATAAAATAATTGTATTCTAGCAATTCATACTCTAAAAGTTTTCAAGTGTATTTAGAAGGGATCTGCAAGTGTTCATCTGATTCAGCATTTACATGAGTGTATTTATTCTGTTTCAGACAATAGGAATCCCACTTCTTTTGTTTGCACTTTCACATGGAGATTCCTACATTCCTAATGGAGAATCACCATTAAACATATTTCACTTTGCAACCATCAAAGGGTTTGAAATCAGTAAATGATCAGTCCCCAGATGTTACTTCTCAGAGATGAACACTCATTCTTTAGACCTTTCCTCACAAAACCAAGTTACCCAGTATTTAACTAACTATGTCACTATTCTCTGAAGATTAGATTTCCTTCCTCACATTTTTTTTTTACATAAAACATAGAAAAATGGACAAGATGTTGCAAATTAGAATAGAGTGCATATCGTATCCTACATGAATTTGACTTCTTTCACAATAGCATCCATAATGCAGACTTGGGGTACATCTTGAGGTTCCTGCTGAAAATCAGATCTTGCTCCCCATTCCAATATTCCTGTTAGTTCTTTCCAAACCTGGCATTTTGTTCAAGTTCATAGATAAATGGCCCACAGAAATAAAATAAAATAAATAAAATAAAATAAACAATAAAATAAAATAAAAATAAAGTACTGGCTGAATTTTGGCAAGCCGTCATTTTAACATCTAATTGTGACACATGGATCGAAATTACCTAAATAGGTAACCTAATTTAATTTTGGCTATATCCTTATAATTTTACAGCATCTTGTCTTTGGGATATCAGGGGGAAAAAACGTCCATCATAGTTTGATTGCCAAGTTTCAGTTACTCAGATTCTTTAAGTAGCTTTTCTAAATTTCATTTACCCTCACACTCATGTAGAATAGACGTATTTTTTGTTTTGTATCCAGAGTGTAATCTCTATAAATTTTCATCTTATAAACTTCCATAATTTATAGCATTTATTTATTTATATGTATATTTACTCTTTCTATAGTGTAAATACCTTTGAGTTACAAACCACTTCTCATTTGCATCTTTAGTGATGAGCACCTTTCCTGACACAAGTGACATAATAAATGCTAGTTAAATGAATGAATACACACTGACACCAATTCAGATATATAAAGATAGATCCAATATTTTCCACCACTTACACGGTGGAAAGTTCATGAACTTGTGCCACCACGTGCGTGTGTGTGTGTGTGTGTGTGTGTGTGTGTGTGTGTGTTGGATGTTGGCTTGGTACTGTCCTATAATAATAGCAACAAAATTAATAATAATGATAAATACATAGCAGTTTCCCAACATGCAATAAATCACGAACAAGTAAATACATCAGGCACTGCATTATTTGCCTTGTATACTGTTACCAACAAATCTACGCTAGTTTTTCATTCACCTTAATGGATAAGGAATCTGATGTTTAAGAGATTAAGAAATTTTCTCAAGATTGCTTAACTGTGAGAAATAAAAACAATTATTAGTAACAAAACAATAAAGCCATAGAAAGAGGAAAACCAACCAAAAGTTGAAGGTCAGAGGCAGATAAGCAATTAGGCAGAATAAAAGGAGACACAGGCAGAGACAACATCAAAAAAAGTCTCCGGTATAATTTCTAGCAGAGCAATCAGTCATTCAAGATTACTTTCCTTCTTTCCCCTCCCTAGGGCTACTTTAATCCATTTGCTGCAATTTAAGTATTCCTTTTTTTGGTTTTCAAAATCTTCCATAACCTTGAGCTTACTATAAAAAGACAAAACAAAAACAAATAAAATATTTCTGAAATAAATTATTTTTTGTCCTCAAACAATTATTGTGCTTTAAAATATTCCTAATATTTACTATGTTATATTGTCTTTTATTATTTTGTTTGTTTGTTTGTTCACCTTAATTCTTTGAAATATTTTGCAGTATTTGCTGGGGTCAAATAAGAACTAGGAACCTCATCACCACTCTCTCCCTCCTCACATCTCTGCCTCTTGAAAACATTCTGGGAGCTAAATGAAGGCATTGTGTCATCACTTCAATATTCTAGGGCCACAAAGAAGTCAATGTATTCATATTTAAGATAAAGGTCAAAGGAAATAGAATTATCTTTTGGTTTTCCCTTAAACATAAAAATATTAATAATTTAGGAATAGAAATGCAAAATTTTGTCCTCAAGTAGTTTGCCAGCTCAGTTTATAATGTGTAGGTATAATGAACCAGTAGTGGAGATTTCAAAAGTATGTTTTCAGTATGGATATTACGTCTAAACCACAATGGTAGAAAAGCCAAACTGGCAGATGTTCTGAGTGAGATTCTTTTTTTCTACGTTCCTCTCATTTGCAATGTGTAGCACTTAACCGTCCTTTTCATTATAGCAAAGAACATAATGTTTCACCATGTTAGAATTTATAGCGAAATGCCAACTAAGCTTGTGCTTCTTATTTATAAAAAACAAATAAACTTTTTTGTTCATATATCATATAATCTTGAAACCAGCACTCTGACTCTACAGTAATGCTATATTTTATCCAACATTTTAGCCCATTATACAATTTATCCTGCATACTGATGCCTGCTGAGAGTTTTAGTGACAGACATCCATGTGCTCTTTGGGGTGGGAGGAAAATAAAACTGTAAACTTAAAAAAAAAATTCAGACGATCTTTTGAAAATAAGATACATGTTATTGTAATTGCGCCCCAATTTTTACCACTGTCCCAAAGATAGCTATTTCTCCCATAGGCTATGTTTATTGTATTTTTATATTTTATAGTCAATACATGCCAAATTCTTAGGTAATTCTATCATTTTGATGGAATTATTTATCGTGGCTGCAAAAATTCAAAGTAATTAAATTATTTAATTCTTTAAGTTTTCTAGAAAATCTGAGTTAAATTTTTTAAGGTGGCAAGGAGAAGCAATTTAGTTTTACTGTTCTTCCTCCTACCACTTGCAAATCATCTATCTTTCAAAATTGAGCCACTTTTCTAGCTAATGAACTTAATGGCTTCATAATGCTTTCTAATTCACAATGTGAAACATATAAACAAAAGCAATTTATACAGACTATTCCTGATGTTCATGAATATTAAATGTTAAAAATAATTAGAAGGTAAAAATAGAAATATAAGTAAAAGTAATAAAACACTAAGGAAAATGTTTGCAAGGCAATATATCAATTTTAAGAAGCTTGACCAGAAAAATTATAGCAAACAGTTCTACAGTAATGATAATTTTCCAGAGCATTATTATATGTATCATCAGATTTGATTTCACATTAACCTGAAAAGAAAAATATTCTTTATATTCTACAGAAAAAAAAAAAAGAAAAAGAAAAAAAAAAAAAAAAAAAAAAAAATATATATATATATATATATATATATATATATATATATATATATATATCTCCAAGATAAATAAAGGCTGTCCTATGGTACATATGTCCTTGGTGTTTTCTCTTTCCTCTCTCCCTTACTACATTATTTCCTTACCAGTTCAAATACTGTTTCCCATATCACACAATTCTTTCTGGTTTATTCTGGTAAATATCTTTTATTCAATGTTCTTTTTAAAAGTAACATCGTATACAGTCAATTTTAAAATAACCTTTAAAAAATTCCTAAAGTGGATACAAATTCTGAATAAGACATATTTAGTAATTTTATTTTATTTTTCTCATTCACACCTCTAAATGAAGTTTTCATCCCAGTTCTACCTCTGGCCCTCTTTGATGAGTTCACCTACTGTCAGGACCTCAGCTGCTTTCCCTTCACAAGTGCCCCCTAAACCCTCTCTTTTTTAATCCTAATTCCTCTTTCTTGCCTAAATCTATATGACTTTATCTGGAAATATATTAAGGTCTCACGCTCAACATGTACCAAAGAGTAGTAATTAGTTTAACTCCCCCAACATATTTCCATATTGTGGCAACTGGCGTGACAATACCCATAGTCTCCAGAGTAGAAAACCACTCCAGTTCAAGCAACCTAGTCATCTTCATTGTCTGGCTACGTCTTTCCCCCATTCCCTTTCCAACTGTCACTAAAAGAATTTTCACTATCAATGTATAGAGACGCAGAAATTATGGCAGAAATAAAGCAAGGAAGGATGAAATTAGAATTACCTACCATTATTCCTCAAATATTACAAATGTTTAAAATTATTTTAATGGAAAAATAAAATCATAGACTCCAAGTGTTGACCTACATTATATTTTCATATTGTTACTGAAACATAAGTTAAGTTCCTTCACACTACACTATACCACCTTACAGCATATTGAAAGTTCAACAAATGTTAGCATGCAAACATAGAAAATACTCAGTACTTCATAAGAAGTAATGAAATGATAAGAGAGGAAGACCATGACTATTTTCATATTGTTACTGAACCATAAGTTAAGTAAAAACCTACATGTAAAATGCCCATATTGATAGTTATACAACATAAGCCAAAAGAAAAAAAAATTTGTAAATAAACTAAGGTGCAAAACAAACTTTTGAAGTGATACTAGCATAATATATAAATAATAATATGTTGTTGAAACAAAAGCTCACTTTAAGATGAGAATATGATTTAGCAACTATAATATAAATTTTCTTGAGTTTGTATGCATACCCTACCTCTTGTCCCTCTAATTTCTCCATAGAAACTTATCTGAAACTTCATTTGACTAATATATATTATTTACACATTAACTCCACTGGTGTAGTTTTCTCATTCACCTATAACATTAATTTACTAGAGTCGGATGTCCATGTTATCATAAAGGCAAACAAAATTTCAGCCACTGAAATCATGTGGAAATATTTGGTTACAACATGGCCAAACCAATGATTTGAAGTAAAATTATGTTAATTTTGAGATTAGAACAGAAATGAAAACACACAATTGAAGAATTCGCTCAGATACTATATCTACTACCCTACTGCTGGTCTGCAGAGTGAAGTTGGAGAAACACAAGTGTATACTCCTGAAATAGTACCCCAATATCTCTCATCAACACCATAATAAACTGCACTAGATGTCTCCATGTAGGGTGAATACACCTTCCTATTCCTGTGCTCTCTCCTGTGTATTAAGCTCTATCATTTTTTGGATCTTAAGTATGGTGGTGAGCTTAATTTCTTTGTACTGTATTTGTTTAACTTGTCGTATCCCACCTACTGAATAAGAAGGTACATTTAGCTTTAGTTTAAATATTTATACATTTAGTTTAAATATTCATATTTAAACTCCTGCAGCACCAAACACAGTGCTTTTGTATCAGTTAGGGGTTCAGCTATGAATTCATTCATTTTGAATACATTTATTGAGCTTCTACAATATGCCGTGAACAAATTGTACCGCATATTGGTGGACAAATTGTACACTCTTTGTCCTTAAGTTTATATTCAGGTGGATAAACAATTATAAAACAAATATACAACATAATTTCTGACAATTGTAAGTGATAAGACAAAAAAAACAAGGCCGGTAAGGATTGTGACAAAGAGGCTACTTTAGTTAGGGTGCTCAGGGAAGGCCTGGCTGATAAGAGGGCACATGAGCTGAGATCAGCAGAATCTAACTTAAACTTCAAATTTGATTTATAACATCTATTTGTCAATTATTTTTATTTCCTAGTCTATTATATCATAAAATCATCATATCAACAGTGTGGCTGGGTACCAAATGTTCCCATTTGTTGGATGCTGAAACTGAGTCTTAGAGAAGTATCAAAGTAGTATTCAGAAGCAGCAACAGTGGCTGCTCCTTGTTCAGCTGTCAATCAAACCTAAACCAATCTGACTTCAGATTCCATTTCCTTTGCACTACACTATACTACCTTCCCGCATACTGAAAGTTCAACAAATGTAGCATGATGGAACCTTCGGTGCTTCATAAAAAGTAATGAAATTATAAGAGAGGAAGACCTTGAATAACTATCAAAAGAGTCCAATACAATATTTGCCTTAATCTAAAGTAGAAAAGTAGTTGATCTACTGTAATATAAACATATAACCATAGCTTAGGTGACTTTCAAAACAAAAACAGCTGTCAACAAGGACAGAATTTCAGTGCCAATAATAAGTAAGAGACTGTAATTTATAGAACATCAATACTTTAGTTAAATGGCAAATACAACACCAACAAAAACTGATTGGGGTAAGCAATCAAGTGTAAGACAAATCTGTCTGACAAGTCCCAAGTATAAATGATGGGTCGTAAAATGATTGTGAAGGACCAAATTGGTTAGCAAAGGTCATTTGTGCTACAGAATCAAAATGCTTTTTAATTCATTTAAAATAGGCTTTTGAGATTAAAGTTAATAATGAAATCCCAAAGTTCATGGAACAATAGAAACTACTTTTAATATCATAGGATTAGAAATGTGTATCTTGTTTATTATAAAGTATGTGTGCTTTGATAAAACACATTCATAATGATCACAACACCGATATTTTTATTGCTGTCTCATTCATTTCCTTGGAGATCTAAATCAAGGCCTAGGACAAGCTGGAAAAGACTCTGCAATTTGTACTTGACAACAGTGTTCATTCTGCTCTGTAAGGATGCATTCTTCCTTCTACCCAACCTCATTTATTTCATGTTAAATTATGAGAAAAAATAAACATAAAATCTTGTTAAAGAAGAGGAATGTGGTAGTGTATCGTTACTATAGCACATGTGAAAACACGGAGTTCTTTATTTCTTTATGTTTGCAGTTATATATAGGTCATCTTCTTTTCTAATGAAAATGTGGATCATTAAAATAATGCGGATCTCCATTTTACATATGAAACACTACCTTTTCACCAGACTTAAAAAGTCCTAGCAAAAGAGCCGTTATCTTTCCTGTGCCCATGATCTTCTCACCTCCCATTTTTTGTTTTTGTTTTTTCCCTCCACATTATAGTTATGTCTCTTCTCCTTCACCAATCTATTTTGTAATTAATTATAATCAGAACTGTGTCTTCCAAGGGATTTAAGAAAGGATTTATTAGGACTTATCCAGAGTTTATCAACTAGGTAGAAGTTTAGTCCAAAACGGAGAGTGGAAGAGAGTAATGGGGAAACTCCATTGTTGAATGCCTAGTAAGTATTGTGCTAAGAATTTTACATTTAATCACATTTAATCACAAACTTATCCTGTGAGACAGATATTATTTTCATTTCTTAGATGGTGACTTGACACTCAAAAAGGTCAAATGAGTTTATGCAAGGTCATACTGGGAGTATATGGCATAGGTGGAAAGTGAACTCAGATCTAAGAATTCAGTTTTTCCCCTATACTGTGTTGACTTGACTGAACTAAAATCTTCCGGTACAGTGGATATAAATTTAAAGTTTGCTCATTCTGCTCCAGCATTCCTGAGAATGAAGAATAATTGCGCATTCAATTGCACTTACCAGGCTTGGAGAACAAGGACAGGTGGGTAGTTTTGTCCCTGATGATTTTAGTGACCACTAGGAAGCTGGCCATGGGCCATAATTCTATCCACAGAGACAGTTCTGTCAAAATTTCAAAATGTTACCTAGATATATGAATAGAAATCCTTTCTCTCAGTAATTATGTAGACTATTGTTCTTCCATTTCTTAAGTCTCTACAGAGAAAAATCCAAAAAATGGAGAAAAAATACAAAAAACATTTCCCCCCACTTCTGCATTGCTAATTTTTCCCTATAGCCTATAACCTCTTAATACTTTCTAGTTAATATCAGATATACAAAAAATAATATTTTAAGGTTTTTGTGAAGAACAATAAATTGTAAAAATATAAATAACTACAAAATTTCATAGATTCTAAGATGCACTTGTTAATAACAATGTAAAGAGGTCAGTAGAGGTCAGTCTTCAAATTCATTTAAACATGCTAAAACTAATACGTAGGTATTACTTGTTCAAGAAAGTTAGAAAATGACACGACAGTAATTCCAGTCCCTGAGCTTTAAAATATGCAAAGAACCTAAGTGTCCGTCAATAAATAAATGGATACAGAAGATGTGATATAATACACAATGCAATATTATTCAGCCATGAGAAAGAAGGAAATCCTACCATTTGTGACAATACAGATGGCCCTTTAGGGCACTGTGCTAAGTGAAATATGCTAGACAGGGAAAGACAAATACAACATGGTATTACTTATATGTGGATTCTAAAAAAAAGATAAACATGTAAGATGATGATATGTTAATTAACTAGAGGAGGGGAATCCTCTCACCATGTATATGTATATTAAATCATGATGATGTAGACTTTAAAAAGCTTATAATATTATATGTTAATTATACCTCAGTAAAGCTGAAAAAATAACAATAAATCTCAATTAATCAATTAAAACAATAAAATATTGTTGCATTGTATTAATATTACTATTTGATCCACAATTATTTTGCCAGTAATACTTCCAGGAGATTGTTCGTTCCATAGGAACAGAGACTATGTTTTCACTTCTTCATACTTTGGGATCTAATACAATATTAGTTGGTATTAATTGGTGGGAAAGAGATAAAAGAGAGGGAACGAAAAGAAGTAGAGGAAATTTAAATGAAATGAAAACAGAGAAGGGAAGAGGAGAGTTGAGAGAAGGGTAAGGAAGGAAGGCAGGTAAGAAGGAAGAAAATAAGGAAGGAAGGCAGGGAGGAAGGAAATAAGGAAGGAAGGAAGAAAGGAAGGAAGGAAGAAAGGACCCAAACTTAGAGTTTTTATTGGGGGGTTTCTGTGGAGTGAATGGCTATGTCTAGAAATAGGTATTCCATAGATCCTAACATTCATTAGTCCCCTTAGGTCAACATAAGTAACACTCACGTGTCTAGTAGTCATTGAGAAAGAATGATACGTAAAACCTAAGAAAATAAAAGGTTTGTAAATAAAATAAGAATGTTTCAAGAATAGATAAATAACAAAGTCTAACGGAAAGCATCTGGCAGATAAAATTTTGGAAAACAGTCCCTGCAGTACTGATCTCTAATTTGATTAATACACTGTTGTGCAATTTACTCAACTGCTTTGAATTTTGGTTTCCTATTCTGAAATGATGGGTACATACAGGATGCATTCATGGGTTACTTCCTGTTTTAAGAATCTACTTTTTGCTAGACAGGAAGAAAATTAATTTCCCTAATCATATTTTCTCTCATGGAAAAAGAGATAGTATCGGCAGAAATGACTATTTTCACTACAGTATATTTTCAACTAAATAACTCATGAACTTACGTAAGGCTTAAGAATACTGAATCTGTCAGCGAGCTTACAAATCAGAGGAGAATAGAGGGAAATAAGATTACCTAGTCATTTACAATTCAGATTTAAAGTGTCAGCATTTACATTTTTATCAGCATTATATTTATAATGAGATTTGTGATGCATTGCCTCTAAGTCATCTTGTTACATGACTGATATAAAAATATCATGATAGAAAACTAAGCCTTTTTCTAGGTATAATACTCTTCTCACATTTCAGACAGGCATGAACAGAAGTAGTGTAAGTCCATTTATTTTTACTCCATAGCCTAACTTGTCTCCACATGTATGTGTAAATTTATTAGATGATTTAAGGAGGAGAAAGAAGACAAATCTCACAAGTTGTGGCTTAATTCTAAGTGGAGGGTAAGGAAGTGAAGTTCATGAGAATAGCCCAGGACTTGCCAATGAAATGAATAGCAACTGACTTGGAAATGGTTGAACTTTAACCCACAGATATTCTTTTACCATCACCTCCAATCAGGCAGTCATTTAATATGGTCCTTTCCAAGTTTGTGAACCATTTTCTGCCAACATCCATGCTGACTGCCAAATCTTTAAGGAGTACTCTAGAAATATATTCATTTAGAAAGAGGAGAAGTGACAACAGACACCACAGAAATACAAAAAAAAAAAAAAAAAAAAAAAAATTAAGAAAATACTATGAGCAACTATACGCCAACAAATTAGACAACCTGGAAGAAATGGATAATTTTCTAGAAGCATACAACCTTCCAAGACTAACTCAAGAAGAAATGGAAAACCTGAAAAGACTGATTACTACCAGTGAAATTGATTCAGTAATCAACAGGCTCCCAACAAACAAAAGCCATGGACCAAATGGCTTTACAAGTGAATTTTACAAAACATTCAAAGAAGAATCATCACCTACTCTCCTCAAACTATTCCAAAAATTCCAGAAGGAGGGGAGGCTCCCAAATGCTTTTTATGAGGCCACTAACACCCCGATCCAAAATCAGACAAAGACATTATAAAAAAAGAATACTACAGGCTGATATCCCTAATGAACATAGATGCAAAAATCCTCAACAAAATTTTAGTGAACAGAATTCAGCAATATATTAAAAAGATCATACACTATGATCAAGTGGGATTCATTCCTGGTATGCAAGGTTAGTTCAATATCAGCAAATCAATTAATGTGATACACCACATTAACAAAATGAAAAATAAAAATCATATGGTCATATCAATAGATGCAGAAAAAGCATTTGACAAAATCCAGCAGCCATTTATGATAAAAACTTTTAAGAAGGCTTAAGAAGGTGGGAATAGAGGGATCATATCTCAACATAAAAAAGGCCATATATGATAAACTCACAATTAACATCATACTCAATGGCGAAAAGCTGAAACCATTCCCTTTAAGATCAGGAACAAGACAAGGTTGCCCACTTTCTCCACTTTTATTCAACATAGTTCTGGAAGTTCTAGTCACAGCAATCAGCCAAGAAATAAAATAATAATAAAAAGCATACTAATTAGTAAGGAGGAAATAAAATTGTCATTATATGCAGATGACATGATTCTATACAGAGAAAACCCCAAAGACGCCACCAAAAAAAAAAAAAAAAAAAATTGATAAATGACTACTAAAGTAGCAGGATACAAAATTAATATTCAGCAATCAGTTGCATTTCTATATACCAATAATAAAATATCGGAAGAAGAAATTAAGAAAACAGTCCCATTTACAGTTGCTTCAAAACTATAAAATACTTAGGAATAAATTTAACCAAAGAAGTAAAAGACCTGTAATCAGAAAATTACAAGATACTGAATAGAGAAATTAAAGAAGATACAAATAAATGGAAACACATACCATGCTCATGGGCAGGAAGAATTAATATAATTAAAATGTCTATACTACCTAAGGCAATATACAGATTCAACGCAATTCCTATGAAACCACCAAGGACATTTTTCACAGATAAAACATGTAATCATAAATTTATATGGAACCATAAAAGACCCTGATAGCCACAACAATCATGAGAAATAAGAACAAAGTGGGAGGTATCATGATACCTGACATCAAATCATACTACAAGGCTATAGTAATAAAAAAAGCATGGTATCAGCATAAAAACAGACACATTGATCAATGGAACAGAATAGAGAGTCGAAAAATAAACCCATGCCTATATGGTTATTTAATCTACAACAATGGAAGCAAGAATTTAAACTGCGGTAAAGACAGTCTATTCAATAAATGCTGCTGGGAAACCAGGACAGACATATGCAAAAAAATGAAGCTAGGCCACCTACTTACAGCATATACAAGAATAAAGTCAAAATGGATTAAAGACTTAAATGTAAAATCTGAAACCATGAAACTCTTAGAAGAAAATATAGGAAGAAAATCTGCAGACATTACCCTTAGTAATATTTTTACTGACATATCCCTTTGTGCAAGGGAAGTAAGAGAATACAATGAACCTATGAGATTACATCAAACTAAAAAGTTTTTCACAACAAAAGAAATCATTAATAAAACAAAAATGCATCCCACTGAATGGGAAAAGATATTTGTCAATGATACATCTGATAAGGGGTTAATATCCAAAAATTATAAAAAAAAAAAAAAAAAACACAACTCATTCAACTCAACACCAAAAAAAACCAAACAACCCAATTAAAAAATGGGCAGAGGGCATGAAGAGACTTTTTTTTTTTTTCTAAAGAAGACATACAGATGGCTACCAAATGTGAAAAAAAATGCTCAACTTCACAAATAGAGAAATGCAAATGAAAACCACAATGAGATACCACCTCACCTCAGTCAAAATGGCTATCATCAATAAATCAACAAATGACAAGTGCTGGTGAGAAAGTGGAGAAAAGGGATGCCTCATGCACTGTTGGTAGGATTGCAGATTGGTGCAGCCACTATGGAAATCAGTATGGAGATATCTCATAAAACTGGAAATGGAACTACCTTATGACTCAGCAATTCCACTCTTAGGTATCTATCCAGAGAAATCCAAAACACTAATTCAAAAAAATTGATGCACCCCAATGTTTATTTCAGCTCTATTCATAATAGCCAAAGACATGGAAACAACCAAAATGCCCATTGGTATAGATGACTGGATTAAGAAACTGTGGTGCATTTATACAATGGAGTATTACACAGCCATAAAGAAAAAATGAAATCTTACCATTTGCAATGATATGTTAAGTGAAATAAGTCAGACGGAGAAAGACAAATATCATATGATCTTACATTGTGAAATCTAAAGAATAGAATAAATGAACAAATTAATCAGAAACAGTCTCAGAGAGATAGAGGAAAAACTAAGGGTTGCTAGATGGGAGAGTGATAGGAATAAGGGAGAAGGTGAGGGGATGAGAAAGCACAACTGGTAACCACAAGATTGCCATGGGGATACAAAGCACAGCTTGGGGAGTATAATCAGTAAAGTTATAAACATTTTGCAGGGTATCTGATGGACGCTTGTCTTATTGGGGAGACCACTTCATGGACTGTGTAGGTGCCTGACTGCCGTGGTGTGCATCTCCAGCTGAAGCTGAATACTGATGGGTGTCAAGTGTTGTTTTATATCTATCTATATGTCTGTCTGTCTGTCTGTCTGTCTGTCTATCTATCTATTTGACACACACACACACACACACACACACACACACACACATATTTACGGGATGTAGAGTGCAGCACAGGGAATGGGTCAGTGGAACTGTGACAGCTGTGTGCAATGTTGAAGGTGTGGTAGATTGGGGGAGACAGGTTATCACTTTGTGAGGGGTGTAATTATTACATTGTTTTGTACACCTGAAACTAATAAGAAAAAAATGGGGGGAAAATGAAATGTATTCATTCAAATGCTACAATTTAATATCTCATTTCTTTCTTTATCTGTTTTATGACCAGAGAAAGAAGTCTTGGTAACTATGGCAAAAGAGTTGCTTGGGAAATCTCTGAATGGCATTAAAATAACCAAATCTCTAGTGTTACTCATTCTAGTTCATAACACAGAGAGCTGCCCAAGAGAGAAGCAGTCCAATAGCCAATCTCATTTTTATAATTTCAACTGTCTGCACTTGTGACTTTTGATTTGAATTTCAAATTTGAAACTGCTATTTGTTTTCTCTGTTCAAAGCATCCAAATTCATATGGCATATTTCTCCAAAATTCTCATGTGGGCACCTTGATGTATTTCAGTTCCAGCTATTCCAAATTTGGTAAAATCCATCATATCATTTTTGCATAATGCAATAACAGACAACAGATTTATTAATGGTTTATTCACAATTTCTGGGATTAAGGATGAGACTATTGGATATTCATGATAAACAGACTAGTAGAGGGGGGAAAAGTGCTGCTTTTATCTGTTTCTGTTTTTGAATGAAAGACTTGGGAAATATGATTTTGCTAAATTATAACTGGATTGGTCAAGTCAAGCAAATTAAGGATCTATACCTGTACTTTTTTCTCATTTCTTAAAGCCATTGGTAAGGATTATGATAATGCTTAGGTGCTAAATGTCTATAAGCTGATGAAATTGGCAGCCACCTTTGGATGTATATAAGGAGCAAAAAGTCAGCAGAGGTAACATCTTTTATGTGCTGATAGCTTGAGGCCCATCTTTCAAAGTAATCACTGATAGACAGAATTATTTTACCTGGAGATGGTAGAAATTTACTGATAACTTTAAATGAGAAGACTATATATTAAACATACAATCAAACCTTAATTAACAGGAACAATCAATTTGATTTTGTTATAGGACTTGAAGGATGCAAGAAAATAAGAAATTAAGTTTGGTTGGAGAGTTAATAAAATATAGGCAAAACAAAAATCACCCAGTGTTTGGACTGAAACTGGTATTTATCCAATTTTCTCTAGCAGCAATGTTCAACAGAACTTTCTGTCATGATGGAAATTATTTGTATCTGCGCGTTCGTCTCCAGTAGCCACTAGTCACATGAAGGTATGGAGCAGCTGAAATGTGGCTAGTTCAACTGAGAAACTGAATGTTTTCCCCAGCTTTATTGAGGAATAATTGATAAATAAAATCAAAATACATTTGAAGTATTCGATATTATGATTTGTGACCAAAATAAAGGTGGGACAAGGGGAAATAATAACATGTGTTATATGTCCTGACAAAATAGAAACAATTCAATTAAAATAATGACAAGGGAGTGAAAAAGGTAAGTTAGCATGAACTCCCTGATTGTTGCTTTGAACCTTCTTCTGCACGATTGTTTTTGGTAGTAGTATTGGTGGAATGATTATAAAACTATTGTGTGTGTACTGTAGAAAAAGTTAAATGAGGGAATAACCTTGATATTATTGGAAATCAGAGTTCTCACTGTGAGAAGGAGAAATATAAATGAGACGAGAAAGGTGAGAAAACCCCAGTGGGTTGATTTGAATTGGGGGTATCAGCATGGTCTCATAATTAGGAAGAAATGCCTGCATGTGTGTGGGGGGAGGGGTTTCTAGATCTCTCTAGCCAGGAAAGAGTCTAAAAGTAATGATACTCCAATAGCAATTACCATACTTAGTGCCCAGATTTTGGCTTCTAAAAGGAGTCAGGGCTCTGGAGAAATACTGATTTCAGGTCTAAGGAATAAAATACAAACTGAAAATGAGATATATTTAGAGGCGGGAAAAATCAAATAACTTTGTGATTACTGGTGGGCATATATAGGTGATTGGATAAAAAAGTTGTGGGATATATACGCAGTGGAATACTACTCTGCCATAAGAAAAGATGGAATACTGCCATTTGCAACAACATGGATGGACCTTGAGATTATCATGCTAAAAGAAATAAGTCGGACAGAAAAAGTCGAGAACCATATGACTTCACTCATATGCGGGATATAAAACTTAAGGCAACAAAGGAACAGGACAAATAAAGAAACAATACCTTATAGACACAGACAACAGTTTAATGGTTATCAGAGGGTAAGGGGGGAGGGGATGGTAGAAAAGTTACAGTAGGTAAATGGGGTCAAATATATGGCAATGGAAGGAAAACTGAATGTGGGTGGTGAACACATAACACAATATATTGATGATGTATTATAGAATTGCACAATTGAAACCTATGTAATTTTGGTGACCATTGTCACCCCAATAAGTTTTACTTAAAAAACTAAAAATAATACTACAAAAATTAAAATAAAAAAATTGAAGGAGCTAGCTTTGCCCAATTAAACAAATTTGGGTCAATTGTTTCTAATTTTTTATTGCTATATAATACACATTCAGAAAAGTACCAATTTAATAAGGTCATTGCTTGGTGAATTTTCCTTATCAGAACACATTTTTGAGACGTCATCAAAATGGCGGCGTGAGGCAAGCCTCTGTAAATCTCCCCTGGAATTACAACTAATTGCACAACTCTAACTCTACAAATGTCTCCCTGTACAGCAGGCAGACTAGACCAAGAGGCCCACTACTGAATTCACCTAAAGGTGGGCGAATCACGCGAGCAGGGGTTGGAGGAAGGGAGAAGTGCGGGGACGGAGCCACGGGGGCACAGCAGGAAGACCTATCTCAGTGCTCTGAGCTCGCTGCATCGTGGAACTACCGCAGCAGTGGGAGAGGGAAGAACTAGGACTGCTAGGGCTCCGTTTATAGCCCACAGGGCTGAGGGCACATAATATAACACTGTTGAACCCAACGCTCATGGCAGAGACCTTGGAGAAAAGACTGAGGGAAGAAGTCTGAAAACGGTGGTTTAAGCCCTCACTGCTGAGTAGAGAACAGAAGCCTTAGGCACTGAGACAAGCCAGCCCCTCCCTACCCTCCCAGAGATCACCCAGTCCCCACCTGCCCGGTGCTAGAAGCGGAACAGTAGCAGTGTCAGATCAAAAGAACACAATACTTGCTGTTCTGAGAACTGTGGACCACAGACACAGATTCACAGCCCAACAAGTTCCGGCAAAGGGGAGGGAGCTGTGGATGCAGGACCGGCTGTGGTGGGGTCGTCGCCATTGCTCTGGGCAACCTTTCACAACTCACCCCGCCCCTGGCACCACCTATCTGGGTGGATCCCTCCAGGTGTAAAGAGAACTGCTGAAACATACAGGCTCTGAATCTGGTGCAGGAAGACCTTTGGAATTTCGAAAGCTCTCTGCGTACCCACACGGACACTGCGCCCTGTGACCCAGGCGAACTATTAACAGAGGAGAAGCCCGTCTCCCAGGGAATCACTCCATTGTGTGAGAAGCTGGAATAGTGCAGAGAAAACATAGCACTACCATGTGAGAGAGAAAAAAACACGCTGCAGTCGGAGAGAAAATAAAACATTCTACCAACAAATACTGGAAAACAAAAGAAAGACTGCTTCCTATCTACCAGTTGCAGAAGGCACTCATGTAGATATCTAGGAAGAGAAATAATAAATCAGTAATTGCCATGAATAACCAAGGCAACAAGACAGCTCAGAAAGAAAGTGAAAAGTCTCCAGAAAAGGAACTTAAAGACATGGAAATATCTGACTTAAATGTCACAGAATTCAAGACTACAGTCTGAAAAAACTCGAGATGCAAGAAAACACAGAAAGGCAATTTAATGAACTCAGAAAAACAATCAAAAAACAACATGAGCATTTTACGAAAGAGATTGAAATTCTAAAAGAGAACCAAATATAATTTCTGGAGAGTAAGAACTCAATAGAAGAAATTAAGAATGAAATAGCCAGCTTAAGTAGAAGAGTTGACCAGATGGAGGAAAGAATCAGTGACATCAAAGATAGAAACCTGGAAATTACACGGAAGGAAGAAGAAAGACACTCAATACTTAAAAGAAATGAACAAACTCTACAAGAACTGTCTGACTCCATCAGAAAGAGCAATATAAGAATAATGGGCATACCAGAAGGAGAAGAAAGAGAGAAGGGGACAGAGAACATATTCAAACAAATAGTTAATGAGAACTTCCCAAACTTGTGGACAGAACAGGATCCTTGAATCCAAGAAGCAAATAGAACACCTAATTGCCTCAATTCCAACAGGCCTTCTCCAAGGCACATTGCATTGACGATGTCTAAAATCAACGACAAAGAAAGACTCTCAAGGCAGCCAGGGAAAAGAAGAATGGTAACCTACAAAGGAAAGCCCATTAGATAATCATCAGATTTTTCAGCAGAAACTCTACTAGCCAGGACGGAGTGGAACCAAATATTCAAACTATTGAAAGAGAAATTATGAGCCAAGAATAATACATCCAGGCAAGATATCCTTTAGATATGAAGGAGGAATAAAGACCTTTCCAGACATACAGAAGTTGAGGGAATTTTCTGATACATGACCTGCACTACAAGAAATACTAACGGAGGCTATTCGACCACTATCAACACGGAAAATTTGTGGCAACCAAAACGTAGAAAGGGGGAAAGTAAAGGCCTGAACCAGAATATGGGAATGGAGAAAGTAAGCCTGCAGAAGAAAATGGAATACTCTAAATATCAAACTTTCTTTTACATAAACTTAAGGGTAACCACTCAAAAAAAATCCAGAACTGAAATATATACTGTAATAAAAGAAGAAACAGAGGGAAACATCATAGAATATCACCACACAGAAATAATAGACAACAACAAAAAGGCAAAGAAACAATGGAGACACAGCATTACCAGAAAATGAAAGACATAATGACAGGAAATCCTCACATATTAATAATCACCCTAAATGTAAACGGACTGAACTCCCCAATAAAAAGGCACAGAGTATGAGAATGGACCAAAAAACTAAACCAAAGGATATGTTGTCTCCAACAGACACATCTCAGCTACAAGGACAAGCATAGACTCAAAGTGAAAGGGTGGAAATTGGCACTCCAAGCAAAATGTATCCAGAGATATCCTTAATGATATCTAATGAAACAGACTTCAGGGTGAAAAAGATAACAAGAGACAAAGATGGACATTTCATAATGGTAAAGGGGACTATACAACAAGAAGACATAATAGTCATCAATATTTATGCCCCCAATCAGGGAGCACTGAAATATACCAAGCAAGTACTAACAGAACTAAAGGGAGAAATTGACCAAAATACAATTATACTAGGGGACTTAAATACATCATGGACAGCTATGGATAGATCATCCAAACAGAAAATAAATAACGAAATAGCAGCCCTCAATGACACATTAGATGAAATGGCCATAATTGACATTTATAGAGCACTTCATTCTAAAACATCAGACTATACATTCTTTTCTAGTGTACATGGGACATTCTCAAGGATAGACCACATATTGGGACATAAAATCAGCCTCAGAAAATTTAAGAAGATTGAAATCATACCAAGCATATTCTTTGATCACAAGGCTTTGAAATTGGATATCAACTGCAAAGAGAAAGCAGTAAAAAACACAAATACATGGAGATTAAACAAAATACTTTCAAAGAATGACCGGGTCAAAGAAAATTATAGGAGAGATCAAAAGATACATAGAAACAAATGACAGTGAAAATACATCCTACCAAAATTTTTCGGGTGCAGCGAAAGCAATTTTAAGAGGGAAATTTATATCATTACAGGCCTATCTCAAGAAACAAGAAAAATCCCAAATAAATAACCTCATGTTACACCTTAAAGAACTAGAAAAAGAAGAACAAGTAAAACACAAGGTCAGCAGAAGAAAGGAAATAATAAAAATCAGAGCAGAACTAAATGAAATAGAGAACAAAAAGACAATAGAAAAAATTAATGTGACAAAGAGCTGGTTCTTTGAAAAGATTAACAAAATTGACAAACCCTTGGCTAGACTCACTAAGATAAAAATAGAGAAAAGACTAATTAACAAAATCAGAAATGAAAATAGGGAAGATATCACGGATACCACAGGAATACAAAGGATCATCCAAGAATACTAGGAAGGACTATATGCCACAAAATTCAATAACCTAGAAGAAATGGACAAGTTCTTAGGAACATATAGCCTTCCAAGGCTGAACCATGAAGAACTGGAAAATCTAAAAGGACCAATCACCAGTAACGAAATTGAATCAATCATCCAAAACCTTCCTAAAAGCAAAAATCCCGGATCAGATGGATTCACTAGTGAATTCTACCAAACCTTCAGAGAGGATCTAATACCAATCCTGCTCAAACTCTTCCAAAAAATTGAACAAGAGACAGTACTCCCTAAAT
The DNA here is from genome assembly GCF_057876585.1 of Rhinolophus sinicus. Classification (NCBI taxonomy): domain Eukaryota; kingdom Metazoa; phylum Chordata; class Mammalia; order Chiroptera; family Rhinolophidae; genus Rhinolophus; species Rhinolophus sinicus. Next base: position 136,278,667 of record NC_142517.1, read on the forward strand.
CATTTTATGAGGCCAACGTTACCCTGATACCAAAACCTGGTAAGGACAGCACAAAAAAAGAAAACTACAGATCAAAATCTCTGATGAATACGGATGTAAAATTCCTAATCAAAATTCCAGCAAATCGAATACAACAATGCATTAAAAAGATTATTCATCACGAACAAGTGGGGTACATCCCCGAGACACAAGGATGGTTTAACATCCGCAAATCCATCAATGTGACACATCACATAAACAAAATAAAGAACAAAAAAATCATATGATTATATCAATTGATGGAGAAAAAACATTCGACAAGATACAACATCCATTTATGACTAAAACACTTAATAAAATAGGTATACAAGGAAAATACCTTAACATAATAAAGGCCACATATGACAAACCCTCAGTTAATCTCATAATTAATGGTGAAAATCTGAAGCTCTTTGCTCTACGTTCAGGAACACGACAGGGCTGTACCCTATCACCTCTGCTTTTCAACATAGTGTTGGAAGTCCTTGCCAGAGCAATCAGGCAAGAAAAAGAAATAAAGGCATCCAAATTGGGAATGAAGAAGTAAAATTGTAACTCTTTGCAGATGACATGATGTTATATATAGAAAACCCTAAAGACTCCACCAAAAAGCTATTAGAAACAATCAATAAATACAGTAAAGTTGCCGGCTACAAAATCAACATACAAAAGTCCATTGCATTCCTATATACTAACAATGAAATCTCAGAAAAAGAAACACAAAAAACAATTCCTTTTGCAATTGCAGCAAAAAGAATAAAATACCTAGGCATAAACTTAACCAAGGATGTGAAAGACCTATATGCTGAAAACTATAAGACATTTTTAAAAGAAATTGAAGAAGACACAAAGAAATGGAAAGACATTCCATGCTCACGGATTGGAAGAATCAACATAGTTAAAATAGCCATGTTACTCAAAGCTATATACAGATTTAATGCAATCCCCATCAAAATCACAATGGCATTTTTTAAAGAAATGGAACAAAAAAGCATCAAATTTGTTTGGAACCCCAAAGACCATGAATAGCTATAGCAATCTTTTGAAAAAAGAACAATACTGGAGGTATCACACTCCCTGACTTTAGCTTGTACTACAGGGCTACAATAATCAAAACAGCATGGTATTGGCAGAAAAACAGATACATAGACCAATGGAATAGAATTGAGAACACAGAAATAAAACTACATAAATATGGACAGATAATTTTTTACAAAGAAGCAAAAAACACACAATGGTGAAAAGACAGCCTCTTCAATAAATGGCGCTGGGAGAATTGGATAGCAATGTGCAAAAGAATGAAACTGGACTGCTATCTGTCACCATGTACCAAATTAATTCTAAATGGATGAAAGATTTAAGCATACGACCTGACACAATAAAGTGCATAGAATAAGACATAGGTACTAAACTTATGAACCTTGGGTTCAAAGAGCGTTTTATGAATTTGACTCCAAAGGCAATGGAAGTAAAAGCTAAAATAAACGAATTGGACTATATGAAACTTAAAAGCTTCTGCACTGCAATAGAAACCATCGACAAAATAAAGAGACAACCAACTGAATGGGAGAAGATGTTTGCAAACAGTGCCTCTGATAAGGGGCTAATATCCAAAATATACAAGGATCTCATGAAACTCAACAGCAAAAAAATAAACAACCCAATTGAAAAACGAGCAGAGTACCTGGAGAGACATTTCTCCAAAGAGGACATACAAATGGCAAATAGACATATGAAAAAATGCTCGACATCACTAATCATCAGAGAAATGCAAATAAAAACCACAATGAGATAACACCTCACCAGTCAGAATGGCTTTCATCAACAAGACAAATAGTAACAAGTGTTGGAAAGGCTGTGGAGAAAAAGGAACCCTCATGCACTGTTGGTGGGAATGCAGACTGGTGCAGCCATTATGGAAGGCAGTGTGGAGGTTCCTCAAAAAATTACAAATAGAATTACTATATGACCCAGCAATCCCTCTCCTGGGTATCTACCCAAAAAATCTGAAAACATTTATCCATAAAGACACGTGTGTTCCAATGTTCATTGCAGCTTTGTTTACGGTGGCCAAGACATGGAAACAACCAAAATGTCCTTCGATAGATGAATGGATAAAGAAGTTGTGGTATATATACACAATGGAATACTATTCGGTGGTAAGGAAAGATGATATAGGAACATTTGTGACAACATGAATGGATCTTGAGAGTATGATGCTAAGTAAAATAAGTCAGACAGAAAATGCAGAGAACCATATGATTTCACTGATATGTGGTATAAAAACCAAAAACAACAAAAGAAGACAAACAAATGGAAAACAAAAACTCATAGACACAGACAATAGTTTAGTGGTTACCAGAGGGTAAAGGGGGTGGGGGGTGGGAGATGAGGGTAAGAGGGATCAAGTATATGGTGATGGAAGGACAACTGACTTTGGGCGATGAACACACAATGGGATTTATAGATGATGTAATACAGAATTGTACACCTGAAATCTATGTAATTTTACTGACAATTGTAACCCCAATTTAAAAAAAAAAAAAAGAGAACACATTCTTTTAACCACATCCAAATCAAGAAATAGAACATCAAGCCAAACTCATGCACCATCAAGAGTAACCATTCCCCGACTTCTAACATCATTTTTTGTCTGTTTTGTAAAATGGAACAAAATATATTCTTTTGTGTCAGAGTTATTTTAATCAATATTAGTTTTGTGAGCTTCATCCATGTTGTTGTGTTTTGGTGATCATTTCTTCTGATTTTTGTATAGCTTTCTATTATAAATACATATCAAAGCTTAAATTTGGATGATTTGAATATTTAAAAAAAAGACACTGAATATTTCTAAATCCTAAGTCCACAGTGACACATTAAAAAGGTTCACATGAGAGGAAGACACCTTGTTTACAAAATTATGCACACATGTTAATTCCAAGTGAGAAAATGACCATGCTGTAACCATCACTGTAATAATTTATTCAAACAAGATTATCAATAGATCTAAAACCACTGGGTTCGAGAGTAGTCATTCACATGGATTTAATACCATATGAGCCCACACATCACTTGTTAATAAAGGAAAAGTGGCAACATTAAAGTGGGCAACCTTGTAAATGTCAAACTTAGAATTATCAATATTATTTCTCACAATAGAATGCAATATCATGTTTGTCATATTATCATCAAAAATGTTTAACTTCAATCTTAACATGACAAAACAGTCAGAAAAAAATCCAGTCTGTGAACCATTATATAGGACAACTGGCCTAGATATTTAAATTTTATCAATGTCATAAAAAGTAAATGACAGTTTTCTAAAAATTAGGTTTGGGGTGCTATTCTAGATTTAAAAAGACTTAAATAACTAAATGCAATTTGTGATCCTTGATTAGATATTCAATAAGAGCAACAAAAAGCTGTAAAAGACAACATGGAGAAATTAAGGGACTTTAAAGACTGAGTGTTTATTAGATAATGTTATTTTATAAATCTTTGAACTTCTTGGGTGTGATAGTTTATTCCCATGGGAAAATGTCCTGTTTTCAGAAAATATTTGGAGGTATAGTTTCAGTATATCTTCAACTTTCTAATGTTTCAATAAATAAATAAATAAATAAAATGTAAAACAGAGAAAGAGAAACAGAAACCAAATGTAGCTACTGAAAACTGGTAAATCCAGGTAAAGGTATAGATATTCCTTTGTACTATTCCTTCAACTTTTCTGTAGATTTGAAAGATAAAACCAAAGGGAATGTATAAAACACATTTCTTTTAAAATTTTCAAAGATTTAGGATTATTTTAAGAATTCAAAATAGCAAAAAATACAATGAATTACCTACCTTTTTTCTTTTTCTTTTCATGATTTAAGTATGTAAATCCAAAACATTTGTTGTGCTTACTTAATTGTGATGGGCTCACCAGTTAACATATATTCATTACGAAATATTTTTAAAAACGAATGACTTTTGCCATATTTAAAATAATCTTAAATGTTTATTTTTCATTCATCGTATTTTCTCTTTACATAGCACAAATTTATAAGCCACTATTATTTATGAAAACTATGGTTCTAGGTACATAGCGCTTTCAAAATTTTCCTTTTTGGTTAAATTTTGATTGAATGACAAAACATCAAATAATACTCTGTAACAATTTTAACTTATATTTCATTAGTTCCACCCAAATATTACTAATTATAATATTAGCTACTGCTTACTAAGGAAATGGAAATTATTTTATAAAACAATCCTACCCCAAAAAATTTCCAATATCGAATTTGAAAAATGCAAACAAATATTTTAAGAATTGCTAATTGGATTATGGTTTCAGTAAACTCTGCTTAAAAGAAAACAAAACAAAATACATTTTAAAAGTGTTATATAACTTTGAATGATAGAAACCACAATTCACAATACTTATTTGACTAGCAATAAACTAACTTTAAGAATGAATAAAATGCAATAATTAATCCTTGTTACTTACTTTGTATGGGATTAAAAAGACCCTTTTTAAATGATATTCAGGATCCCAATGTTCAATGGATTATTTGAAATTTGTATGAAGAGATTAATAATTTTATAAATCCACCTGCATAATCTTAAAGGCAAATGAAAATTAATATGAACCCCTATATAGATATTATAATAATTTATATTGCATATTTACCTAACAGTGAAGATGGTGTTGCAAATTCAAGCATCATTACCATCTGAACGATGACAGAATATGTCACCCCCAAATACGCTGTTTTGGCATAAGAGTTTTTTTGAGTTATAGGCACTTAAAAAACAGTAGATACAAGGAGGGCACTTGACCTCCCCTTTTCTTCCTAAAAGCAGGAGATAAAACCCTCATGTCAAAAATGTCCTCCCTGTACCAGGAGGAAAGAAATTTTTATCACTAGCGACAGGGAGTCAAGGTCAGGAGAATGCTTTACAAGTAAGCCTTGTTAAAATAAGTCTTATCTTCTTTTAGTCTCCTCATATATTTCAGTCACTTTTCCACAACCGCCTCACTTTTTTCAATCTTGTGTAAAAGCGGCAAGCATTTACATTTTGCCACTTTGTTTGGTCTTCATTTCCTTATTAGGACCTCCATGTCATGTAAAATTTATAGTAAATATGTTTCTACTATTAATCTGTTTTATGTAAATTTAATTCTCAGATCTAGCTGGAGACCATAAGAGGTAAAGTTTTGCCTTCCCTACACATCATCACTGCACCAGATAGAGAAATCTTCACATCTTAATATCTGTCATATATATTTTTGAAAATATCCATTTTTCCAAATTTTATGTTGACTTGCTGTCAGTTTTAGTGTGCTAAGCACATACAATTTTCTGTTTTTCTTGTGAATTATTTACTTGAGAATATCATTAATATTGATGACTATATGTTTGTCTTTTTTATTATTAGGGATTTATCCTATATGACACCATTTCATAGTATCTCTGTAAGTTAGCGGCAGAAAAGACTCTTTTATACCATAATACTTTTATTACATCAATAAATAGTATTTTGAAAATTATTCAATTGTTCAAAGTTATGATTAAATCTTTCCCATTAGCATTTCCCCTCAGAGAATGAAAACAAGATCTTGTTTATTGACAGTGAAATCATTAACAAGTATACACTATATTTAAGTTTTTATAAAGACTTAGGCTACTTTATTTTTGAGAATTAGAAATTATATATGCATTTGTTAACTCCTTTTGCAAGGACATGTGAATAATTTAAGATCTTTTTTTTTTTCTATTGTACCAGCCAGGAACAACTTATTTTCAGAGATTCTAATATGGCAATTCACTGAAAGCCCCAATTCTTTAAACTCTGACTTAGCTAGAAATCTGCGGCTCCAAATAGAAATATTTGCCTTTGTTATATGTTGTTTTCAAATACCCATACCATTTCTTTGACTTCAAAAATTAATTATTCATGTTTTGATTTCAAGCAAAACAGGTAATTAGCTTTAGAGCATCAGTGGTATTAGAACAGGACAGTAAATGTGACCAGTTAATTAGTCTAGGACTGGAAAAATTGTGAACTCAAAGTAGCCAGTGTCCAAATGAGAGAGAGAAAATATTTAGTAATTGAGAGATTCATGAAGTGCTCTCCATGCCAATATATTCTACTTCTATCAGGATAAAGAATGCGTGAGACATTGTGTAGTTACTCTCTCCACCTCCCCAAAGGTTCATTTCATAGGGGCTGGTACTATTTCGATTATAGTTCCAGGCACTCCATTCATTTTCGAGTCTTTATAACCTGGAATGTTACCATTTGCATTTTTATCACAATAGATTACACTATGATTTAATGAGAGCATGCTGAATGTTAGGAGAGTATGATAAATAAATAATATTGTTTTTATGACATATAAGTAGCAATATCCTACATTTGCTTTACATGTGCATTTGTCATCATGAGAGGGTGATTAAAAATCTGTGACAAATATCCTGCCCTCCAAATTATAAATATCGATACCTCAAAACATGACTTCAAAATTCAATTAAAATCATAATTACTTTATTAAATTACAGTTCTACCACAGGTATTAGTATCCCATCAAGCTAAAACTGTTCTTTATTCTATTAGAAAGTAAAACATTTCTCTTTAAAAAGTTATATAAATTGTAACTTAAGAAAGAGGAAATTATATATATATATATATATATATATATATATATATATATATATATATATAAAATTATATATATATAAATATAAATGGAGACCTTTTAAACATCTTTAATATGTTTTAATATAATTCAAAGTTGCACTAGCATTAAAGTTTTCTACTAATCCAAAGATTGTGCACTATCTACTATATAATCAAAGTTGAAAAAATTAACATGAAATTTTCTTTAACATGTTATAGAGTATGAAACACCTTTTTTTTTTTTTTCTCTATGAAAAATTTACCAAACTTTGGGGTAGAGCGATAAATAAAATCTGTTTTAATTTGGGGTAGCAAAGATAGCTATCTACCAAAAATTTTCTTCCCACCCATTGGGTAAAATTGTTGCTTGGAACTGCCAATCCAGGAAGTGATTTCATTTCTTAACCATACCTGTATCTATGTAGGACCATTTGACTAGTGTTTGCTATTGGGATATAAATAGAAGTGATATGTATCACTCACTTGTAGTTCAAGTTCATTAAGAAGAAAATATGCCTCCTCCATTTTTCTTCTCATATTCAGGCAACATGCAACAAGTTTGCGGCCTCATAGGAGTTAAAATTACAAGAATGAAGGTGTGTGAGACACTGAATGACTGTGTAGAGTATAGCAATAAAATGGCCAGGAATACCCATATTCTATGACAACAAAATTCTAATTTGCAAATCCCCTGAAATTGAGTCATTTTTGAAATAGTAATTGATAATGCACCCTCCCCAAACAGCAGGGTACAGGGCATGGGAGTGTTGAATGGGAAGCTCTTTCTGATTTGGGGGTTGTAGTTGTTCCCACTGAAAACTGCATTTGGATACCTCCATAAAAGGGTGTACAGAGAGGCAATAGAAATATAGGAAATTCTGTTGACTAGTTACCCATAAAATAGATATTAAAAACTTCAGTCATGTACCTGGGTTTATAATACAATTTATTTAGAGATATTTTAAACTAAGAAAATAAGAGAGAAGTCCCTACTCCTTGGTATAAGTCAAATTTTGTTTTGACATTCCCTCAAGCGTTTGCATTTTTAAAAATAAACTTTCCAACAAATGACTCAGTTTGGAGCACTGGTAAGACAAAAAATCAGATAAAATAAATTGCCCTCTTAAAGGTCTTCTCAAATCTACTTAAAAAATCAAATATAGAGAGATTTTCTTTCCTTTTTTTTTTTTTTTCCCCACACTTCTTAAGAATGTTTCCTAAGCTAGAGCTGTGGTGCATAATATAGCTACCAGCCAGATTGCTCACCACAGTCACTGAGTGGATTATGAAGACACCAGAGAGCTGAGATGTAAAGGAATTCATATAGCAGGCTATTTCTGAATAAATATAACTGTAAAGGGCTCCTTTTTTCTCAAACAGTGAGCGGATTCTAAAATACTGGCAAAGAAACTAACCTGAAGACTATTAATGAAATCTGTAAAAATAACAAAAGTAATTAGGGCTAACTTTTAATCAGACAAGACTAGATTAGATCGATAGAGAGATGGATAGACATATAGGTGTATATGTGGATATATGGATAGATGGATACCTAGTTAGATATGGAAGGATGGAAGAAACACAGAAAGAAAGGAAAGAAAACAACAGGCTTCACTTATTTGAAATATTTCAAAAGAAAGATAGTAATATTCCTGTTTTGAATTTTTTATAATGCTATATATTAAGAGGAAATAAATTATTTTTCACTTTTTTAAAAGTTTCATTGTATCACCAATGAATAATTTAAATAAAAATAGGACAAATGTATATAAGTTCTAAATTTTAAACAATGGACAGTCAAATGACATTTAAACATATGAATAGTACTCTATCTGAAAATCTTTTTGGGCCTCTTCTTTCAGGTTTATGGGACAGAAGGAGAGCTATTACTCTTTGAAGGGTTAATTGTCTTTCCTCCAATCCTTGCCACACTTAGTATTCCTAATGTGTCCTGTGGACACCAAATAAAAAGAAACCCTTCAAATCCACCACCAACACCACCACCTATTTTTAAACCTTTATTTTGGGAGAGGGGTTTGTTTATATTAATGTTTCTAACTAAGACATTTATTATTTTGTCAATTAGCTCTAAAGTAAATTATAAAATACATATTCTAAAAATATATTCACCTCTTTCAATATTATTATAATACACCAAAGGATTATATTTATTCATATGTGTAGTGTAAGAATATTTATTTTTAGCAAGAAATATCATTACTTTGTAAGCATTATCATATTAACTGGTAAGAACCTGGATGCTGTATTACAGAAACAATTTAATTAAATATTGATTTTTAAAGTTTAGTTCATAATAAGGATATACTTGTGATATCTAAAAATGTGGATATGTAAATAATCAAGTTCTCAACTACATGTAAGGTACCTGAAAAACAGGAACTTGATGTACATATTTATAAAGTGAATGCACTAAAAAAAATGTGAACTACATGCTACATGTACACAGAACTTAATCTAATTTTCATACTATTAAAAACAATTGTTAACAAAATTAGTGTATTTATAAGTTCAAAATAAAAAGAATATCTTTATTTGAAACTCTGCATAAAGCATGTAAAATGCAAGTAATTTCTGCCCCTCTACATCTTCATCACAGAGTGTTTCACTAGATGTTATCACTAATCGGGAAGGAAAAAGTATTTAGATTGCCTATTGTCTTTAATTCCTACACATGGGAGGCCTATGAGTACCAGATATAGTAATTTCCTTTTATTTTTCAACAGTTTTCAAAAAAAAAAAAAAATAACCTGTGGAAAAAAACAAATAAAACCTGTCCTCCAATTGTCTTGTACATTAAGACTTTTATAATTATAATGATGATTAGCAAAGACCAAAGAAGAAACCTAAATGCATATTTAGAAAAATTATACATATAAATCTTATCTGATAACTCTAGAACCATAACACAGCTCATTTTGCTAAAACAAAATTTAAAAATTAATATTAAGCGTTTTTAATTAAATTAATATAAAGGGAACATATCAATGCAGGCTATTGTAAAAAAGTCAAATATAAAATTATACATAGAATGTTTTGTCTCAGTCCATCTCTACCCCATTCAACTTTTTAAAAATGTATTATTAATATAGATTATATATATATATTTAAATGTCAGCTACATTTGTAACTCTTAAACCATATCATTCACATAAGTTATAACATATATATATATTTAAATGTTAACTATATTTGTAACTCTCATATAAACTTTCTTGTAAGTCCTACTAATATTATATGTTAAATATTCAATTACTTACAAAATTAGTTCATTGTGAATTATGAAAAACTCAAATCACCTAAAAATCAGCCTACCAACTAAGTTGAAAGTCAATACCAAACAAGGCTAATTTGATTTAAAGAAAGAAAGAAAGAAAGAAAGAAAGAAAGAAAGAAAGAAAGAAAGAAAGAAAGAAAGAAAGAAAGAAAATATATATGGGGAACTATAGGGAGATATTATTACACATGATTATTTCAAGCTGTTTTTTTGTGTTTTTTTATTTTTTTTTATTTCTCAAGCTACATTATAAAAATCAAGCAATGCAAGTCACAGACATTGTCAGCTACATAATTTCCAGGACCAATGTAAAATAAAGGATGTGGGAACTTAGACAAGGGCAGGGAAGTCAATTTCTTCTCTCATTAGTACCTACTCCATGTCATGCAGACAGGTGACCCTTGTGGAATTGTAACCTCTGTCCCGGGATGTGCTTGGTACAGGAATATGTGTAAAGTCCCCACTGAGTCATCCTCTACATTTGCCATATTGCTGCCAACATGAGGCAGGGATACCCACCATCTTGCCCTGGCCTCGATCTCTGTAGAATGGACATTCTAACCTCTCTGTATCATTACCTAATCTGGGACCTATGCCTCTATTGGAGGCAAGGATGATAGAAGACTGCAGGTCTCTCCCCAATCATATCACTGGATGGAGGTGGAGAGCAAAAGGCCAGGCAGACTGGTATACAAGGTAGTGGAGAGCAGGCATCCAAGAATCCAGTGGCAGTTGGTATTAAATGTGAACTGACGTACATATTAATGATCATACCAGACCTCACTTACAAAACACAAATTCATAGATAAAATTATTAAGAATTTCAAGATTGTGACAACAGAACATTAAACTACAAGTAGGGATTCCATCCAAGTACAGGGTACTTTATGGCTGTACTAGTCAAAAGCCAATGAAACCTGTTCTGCTCACTGATAGTTTGCAGCTGAATTATAGCAAGGCACATGCCAGGACTATATATCTTTTCTAGTTTTGGAGTACCAGAATGTCAGAACTAAGATCATATTCACACTAAAAGATTGTAGTCTAAGTTCTTTATTACCAAAACAATTTATAGTTGTATCAAATACAACAAGCATCAGATCCTTTGGCTGTCAGAGAATGAGTTGATTGAGCGAAACGCTTATGAACACTGTCCCTAAACTGGCTATGAAGTGCTTTCGGTTAATAAGCAATACCTCAGATTAATCTTTGAAACTGAATAAAGCATAGAAAATAAATAATATAATTTTTTTGTCTTGTCATATACAAGAGTCAACCAGTTGATGAGCCAAATGATCTTTAAAAGTATAAGTAACAAAGATAGCAAATGTTCATTTCAGCAATTTGTAGCAACCTGACCAGAGTTATCATAGCTAAAGTACAAAGCTATAAAAACTCAGCTTGCCTGAGGTTAAATTAGTTGGACAACAGGTGATATGCTTCCAAACTTGAGTAGTGGTCCACCTCCCAATCTGTGGGCCAAATTGACAGTGACATACTGATAGAGTTATGACACTTGCAAAGTCTAATAGTGCCACTAAGTGCTAAATGACCACCCCAGCCAGTCTCAAACTAAACAGGCCAACAAGGAGAATTATTTTTACTAAGGTTTTCAGAAATATATGTTTGTACGACAACAGATGTGATTATTTGTTCCAGTGTTTTTTGTGTTTATGACAGCACTGCAAGAAAACAAAGAAAGAGCTGAAAGGATAAGAATAAGTGCTCTTGGGATCTTTGAATGAGGCGGGGGAAAATGAAGGTTGCAATTTTGTTGGGCTGGTAGAGCTAAAGAAACTTTTAAACAATAATTCAATTTTTTATCAGGAACAGCTTGTACACTGTGGTCATGAGCAATCCTTACAACCATTAAGCCTGAGGGTCAATCCTACTCAGTGACATGCTAACAGCAGTCAAGGCTCAACTACAACAGGAACTCACAAACAACTTACACCAGGAACATTCTAGGAGCATCTGGCTTGGGCAACCAGAGAGCTGTGCTACAAGTCCCCACAGGATACCTACTACATAATACCACCTAGCCAAGACAGTGAGCCATTGAAGATCTAGCTAACACAGAGGAACAAACACAGAGAGACAGCAAAAAGTGATGAAATAAAAAGCATGTCCCAGATTAAAGGACAAGAGAAAACTCCAGAAAAATAACTAAACAAAATGGAGACAAGCAATCTAGCAGAACCAGAGTTTGAAACACTGAGTATAAGGATGTTTGAAGAACTTAGAGAAAGTTCAACAAAGAAACAGTAAGTATAAAAAAGGACACAGAAAGCATAAAAAACAACCAGTCAGAAATGAAGACTACAATAACTGAAATGAAGAATACACTAGAAAGAATTAATAGCAGATTAGATGAAGCAGAGGATTGAATCTGATTTGGAAGACAAGGTAACATAAAACACCCAAACACAACAGCAAAAGGAACAAAGAAAAAGTAAAAAAGTGATGGTAGTTTAAAGGACTTCTTGGACAACATCAGGTGTGGCAACAGTTGTATTGTAGGGATACCAGAAGAAGAAGAGCGTTAGCTAGAGATTCAGAACCTGTCTGAAGAAATAATGACCCAAAATGTCCCTAACCTGGTGAAGGAAATAGACATACAAGTCCAGGAGGCACACAGAGTCTCATATAAGATGAACCCAAAGAGGCCAATACCAAGACACATCATAATTAAAATGTCATAGTTTAAAGACAAAAATGAATCTTAAAAGCAACAAGAGAAAGGCAGTTAGTTACCTAAAAGGGAGCTCCCATAAGATTGTCAGCTGATTTCTTAACAGAAACTTTGCAGGCCAGAAGTGATTGGCATGAAATATTCAACACGATGGAAATGTTGGACTTACAACCAAGACTACTCTACCCAGCAAAGTAGCATTTAAAATTGAAGGATGGATAGCGATATTCCCAGACAAGTAAAAGCTAAAGGAATTCATCACCACCAAAACAGTATTGTCAAAGGGTTTTCTTTAAGAAGGAAGGGGAGAAAAGAAGATAAGTATAAATAATAAAATGGCAATAATTATGTACCTATCAACAATCACTTTAAATGTAAATTGATTAAATGCTTCAATCAAAAAAGATAGGATAGCTAAATGGATAAGAAAACAAGACCCCTATGTTTGCTATCTACAAGAGACCCAACTCAGATTAAAAGAAATGCACAGACTGGAAGTAAAGAGATGGAAAAATATATCTAATAAAAATGGAATCAAAACAAAACAAAAAGCTGGAGTAACAATACTTATATCACACAAAATAGACTTTAAAACATAGGCTATCATAAGAGAGAAAGGACATTTCATAGTGATAAAGGGATTGATCTAATAAGGAGATATAATCCTTATAAACATTTATGCACCCAACATAGGATCACCTAAATGCATAAATAAATACTAATTGACAAAAGGAAGAGGTTGACAGCAATAACTCACAATAGGGGACTTTAATACTCTATTGACAGTAAGGGCTAGATCTTCCAGACAGGAAATCAAACAAGAAAACAGTAGCCATAAATGACACTCTAGACCAGATGGATTTATTTGATAATTTTAGACTTTCACCCCAAAGCAGTATAATATACACTCTTTTCAAGTGTACATAAAACATTTTCCAAGATAAATCACGTTAGGCCATAAAACAATTCTCAATAAATTTAAGAAGACCGAAATCACATCAGGCATCTTCTCTGACTGCATGATATGAAACTAGAAATCAAGTTCAAGAAAAAGAAAGAAGGAAGGAAGGAAGGAAGGAAGGAAGGAAGGAAGGAAGGAAGGAAGGAAGGGAGGGAGGGAGGGAGGGAGGGAGGGAGAGAGAGAGAGAGAGAGAGAGAGAGAGAGAGAGAGAGAGAAAGAGAAACAAATAGAAACTAAATAGCATGCTACTAAACAATGAATGAGTTAACAATGAGATCAAGGAAGTACTGAAAAGATACTATGAGACAAATGAAAATGGAAACACAGTGACCCGAAATATGTGGGACACAGAGAAAGCAATACTAAGAGGGAAATTCATAGGAATGCAGACCTACCTCAAGATACAAGAAAAATCTCAAATAAACAATCTAACCTTACACCTAAAGGAACTAGAAAAAGAATAGAAAAGCTCAAAGTTAGTATGAGGAAAAAAATATTAAAGGTCAGAGTGGAAATAAACAAAATAGACTCTAAAATTAATATAAAAAATCAATGAAACCTTTGAACTTTGTAAAGATACACAAAATTAATTAACCTTTAACCAGACCCATCAAGGAAAAATGAAAGAGCAATGCAATAAAATCAGAAATGAAAATGAAGTGACAAATGACACCACAGAAATACAAAGGATAATAAGAAAACACTATGAATAATTATATGTCAACAAGTTGGACAGTCTGGGAGAAACGGAACAATTCATAGAAACATAAAATCTTCGAAGACTGAATAAAGAAGAAACAGAAAATCTGAACTGACCAGTTACTACTAATGAAATCGAATCAGTAATCAAAAAACTCCAAACAAACAAAAGTCTTGGAACAGATGGCTTCACAGGTGAATTTTTCCAATCATTTAAACAAGAATTAACACTATCCTTCTCAAGCTATTCCAAAAATATTCAAGAAGACAGAAGGCCCCCAACCTCATCTTATGCTCCCAACCTCATCACTATTACTCTGATCCTGAAGCCAGGCAAAGACACTACAAAAATGAAAATTATACACTTATGAACATAGATGCAAAACCCCTCAACAAAATACTAGCAAATCAAGTTCACCCATACATTAAAAAGATCATACACCAGGATTAAGTGAGATTTACTCCTGGGATGCAAGGTTGGTTCAATATCTATAAATCAATTAAAATGACACACCACATTAACAAAATACAGGGTGAAAATCATATGATCCTTTCAATAGACACAGAAAAAATGTTTGACAAAATCCAACGATTGTTTATGTAAAACATGTCAGCAAAGTGGGAATAGAGGGAACATATGTCAATATAACAAAGGTATATATGACAAACCCACAGTCAACATCATACTCAAATGGGAAAAGCTAAAAGTGTTTTCCTTAATGTAAGGAACAAGACAGGGATGTTCACTTTTACCACTTTTATTCAAACTAGTATTGGAAGTCCTAGCTACATGAATAAGATAAGAAAAAGAAATTAAAGGCACCCAAACTGGAAAAGAAGAAACCAAACTGTCATTTCTCGCATTATTTAAGATGATATGACACTATATATAGAGAACACTGAAGATTCCATTAAAAAACTATTAGAACTGATAAATGAATCCAGTAAGGTAGTAGAATACAAAATTAATATTTCAAAATTGGTTGCATTTTTAACACCAATAATGAATTATCAGAAAAAGAAATTAAGAAAACAATCCCATTTACAATTGCATCAAAAATATAACAAAATACCTAGGAGTAAATTTAACCATGGAGGTAAAAATCTGTATTCAGAAAATTATAAGACATTGAAGAAAGAAACTGAAAGAGATACACATAAGTTGACACATATCCTATGGTCATGGATAGGAAGAATTAACATTGTTAAATGTCCATACTACCCAAAGTAATATCTAGATGCAATGCAATTTCTATCAAAATACCAATAGAATCTTTCCCAGAATTACAACAAATAATCAAATAATCCTAATATTTATGTAGAATCTCAGAAGATCCCAAGTAGCCACAGAAATATTGTGAAAGAAGAATGAAGTTGGAGGTACAACAATACTTGATATCAAACTATACCATAAGTCTGCAGTAATCAAAACAGCATGATACTGGCATAACAAACAAACAAAACGAAACAAAAAGACATATGAATTGAGGTAACAGAATAGAGAGCCAGGAAATAAATCCACATCTATATGGTCAATTAACCAAGAAAAAGGAGGCAAGAATATACAATGGGGTAAAGACAGTCTATTCAATAAATGGGGTTCGAGAAACTGGACAGATACATGCAAAGGAAAAAAACAATGAAACTAGACCAACTTCTTACATCATATACAAAAATAAACTCCAAATGGGTCAAAGACTTAAGTGTAGACCTGAAACCATAAAACTCCTAGAAGAAACCTGGACAGTAATCTCTCTGACATTGGTCTTAGTAATATATATTTTTTTATAATATATCTCCTTGGGCAATGCAAACTACAACAACAAAAACAAACAAATGAGACTACATCAAACTAAGAAGTTTTTGCACAGCAAAAGAAACCATCAACAAAACAGACAACCCATTGAACGGGAGAAGACATTTGCCAATGATGTATCTGATAAGGGGTTAATATCCAGGACGCATAAAGAACTCACACAACTCAACACCAAAAAACCTAACAATCCAATTGAAAAATGGCCAGAGGACATGAATAGACATTTCTCCAAAGAGGACATACAAATGGCCAATAGACATATGAAAAGATGTTCAACATCACTAATCATCAGAGAAATGCAAATTAAAACCACAATGACATATCACTTCACACTATTCAGAATGGCATCATCTATAAATCAGCAAACAAGTGTTGGCAAGGATATGGAAAAAAGAGAACCCTTACGCACTGTTGGTAGGATTGCAAATTGGTCCAGCCACTATGGAAAGCAGAATGAAGTTTCCTCAGAAAATTAAAACTAGAACTACTTTACGACCCAGCAATTATACTTCTGAATATTTATTTGAAGAAATTGAAATCACTAATTTGAAAAGAAGCATGCACCCCTCTGTTCATTGCAGCATTATTTACAATAGCCAGGATATAGAAGCAACCTAATGATGATTTAGCAATCATCAATGATGATTGGCTAAAGAAATGGTACATATATACAATGGAATATTATTCAGCCATAAAAAAGAATGGAATCTTACCCTTTGGGATAACATGGACGGACCTGAAAGGTATTATACTAAGTGAAATAAATCAAGCAGAGAAAGACAAATACCATATGATCTCATGTATATATAATATCTAAAGAACAAAATAAATGAACAAACAAAAGTGAAACAGACTCATAGACACAGAAAGCAAACTGATAGTTTACAGAAAGGAGGGGGATTAAGGGGCTGGGTAAAAATTGAAGGGATTAAGAATTACAAATAGGTAGCTACGAAATAGTCAAGGGGATTTAAAGTACAGCACAGGAAATACAGTTGATAATATTTTAATATCTATGTATAGTGCCAGGCGGATTCTAATCAGGGGGGACACTTCGTAAATTATATAAATGTATATCCACTAGGCTGCACACCTAAAACTAATGTAAAACAATATTGAATGCAAACTGTAATTGAAAGTTTAAAAAAAATTGTCATACTTTTTAAAAGCGAATGTTCAATTCTGCCATGGAAGGATTGTATTTGAGCAATTCTATGAAGAATTTAAATATTAAAAATGATGGTGATGATGTTGATAAAACAATTAAATTAAGTTACTTTTAATATCAAAATTCTCTAAGCCTGTACTTACTCCAAATTGATTAAAAAAAAAAACCAAAATACAAGCACCCATAAAGAAAGTATTTCCTTAATAAATCTAAATTAATATTTTATCTTGTGTACATGGACATGTGATTTTACATGACAGGAAGAAACTGACCACTTGCAAGTTCAAACAACCAAATTGCTTTTTCACTTCAAATTTTAGGTTTAAATGTTTTTATTTAGCATTTGGAATAAGAGAATCCCTATCTGATACTTAATTTATTTAAATATGTACAATAGTATGGTCAAGGATCAAGATAATTTTTTTTTCAAATTTTATGATGCAGGAAAAAAGTCTAAGAAATGTTAAAGATCTAAAGAACCTATGATTAGACATATTAGGATGTTAAATCCCAAGCAAAAATATGTGTTTCAGGAATATTGCAATCACCATTCTACATTGTTTTTCTTTCCTTATCTTTTTTTTTTTTTTAACCAAACAGCTATACATTATTTTAGAAGACAGACTATATCCTTGCACTTCATAGACTTCATCTGTCAAATCTTTTACACCAACTTATGCTAAAATTATACTAGCTGATAATGTCTGAATATATTTGAATGTCATAACCTGAAGGCACCATGAATGGGAAAATGATTACTTTTCCTCAAAAAGCCTTTAATATGCAGAGGAGATTTTTACCCCAAAACCCACTGCCAGCCACATGCTCCATAAAGTATTTTAATTTACAAGAGAAAGAAAATTGTTTTTGAGGTCATACTAACTCGGTGAATAAAAAATCATCTGAAAAGTATTTTCATCATAACACACAATTTATCTGAAAATATATCTGGATCTATCGATTGGCTCAGACGAAGCAGTTGATACATTTTACAAGGTCAGTGTGTTATGCAGCAGTAGGTAACTCATTATAATTATTAATGCAGGTTAAAATGAAGTTTTATATTAAATATTTAGATTGTTATGTGCTTATGAAATATAATTTTATGAATTATGTCAGAATATTGCTTTTAAATTGACAATAATACCGGTCTCCTTAATTTTGTTATTAGAGAAAATTCTTATACAGTATGAAAGATAAGAGATAACAGAAAATTACAAAGCAGAATCTAAAAGAATAATGGCAGGCTTTTTCTCTTATAGGTTTCTCTTACGGGTTACCATGTTGGAATTGCTATTGGCATTGGGACATAACCAACAGAGGATGAGGAGCTGAAATTAAAATTTGTTTAAATAGAGAGATGACACAGAGAATGTAAAGGCAGGAAAGAAGATGATGTAAGTTGCTTGATCATACTTTGTAAGCTAGTGATTGTATCTTCTTTTAAAGAAAATGCTGTGTATGGAGAAGATGATGGAGAAGTGGTGCAGTTTTGGTAAAAGAGATATTGTCAATGATTTATGACCAGTACCTATGGGAGAATCCTGCAGTGTGGATCGTCAAGCATCACTGTAGCCAGGTGGCGATTTTATATGCAATTGAGCACATACAGGCACAGTCAATAGCTTCTAATTAAAGATTGAATTTGAAGATCAAGGCACAGGAGACAATTATCTCTATATTTTCTATTTTCTAGATAAAGGAATGCAGGATCAATTTCAGTCAAGGGAGAAACTGAAAACTCATGGTAAAGCAAAGTAAGCATATATCCATATGTTCTATGTTGTCTAGTAAAGAAGAGCACCCATTGTAAGACATCATTGTTAATGAAGATGTGTTGACCTAAGTTAAGGGGTACCTTTCACCTTCATTACATTTCTATCAAACACACACACAGACACACACATATATACACAAAGTGATAATTTAATGTAACAGAAGATAAACAGACTGGGGGCTTTGACCCACTTAAAACTGTAGAGAAAATTTTTACAAACTATCTGAAGAATTTATATAGTGACATAAGGCCATATATTTCAAAGGTCACTGAGATATGAAGCTGGTTATCACAATTGCCTAAGTACAGATTGTACTTATCACAATTTCCTAAGTACACATATTGTCCTAATGTTCCTCCTTTCATGACTGTGACAGCTAAACGAGTAGGTCTACAGCTTAATTTAAAATATTAGTAGTACTGTCCCCCTTTGGAAAGACATTTCCCTTATATTTTTTTCTCTAGAAAAAAATAAAAGGAACAAACACATTACTGCCATATAAAATAAATTTCCATATTATAAGAATTACACTCATGACATAAATTTCTGAGATCCTACACAAAAAGTGGGTGAGTTAAATTAGTTTTGACGTGAATAAGAAAAATCTGTTTCTTCTAATCACATGCAATAGGTAACACATATCTTCCTAGACTTTTCGTTTTCATAAATAATCTCCTAGGTCTGAGAATTCTCTCCATGGACTTGGTAGGATGAGTGCATTACAGGAAAGCTACTTTTGGGATAGAAATCTCCTGGTATCCAAATATGTTGTCTTTGGAATTCAAGTCCAGCCTAAATAATCTCCAATATATCTACTCTATATATGTCCCTGACTACAGTGAAAGGATGACATTTGGAGCAAGTCAAATTATTTTTAAGCCTTCTTCATTTAATAACCAAAGCTAAAGTTACATCCTATTTCATTTTTTCCCCCTCCAACTTGTATGTGTGCTGTACCTTTGCCTTCCTCTCTTTCTATATAGTCTGCCTTCATCTACAAATTGTTCAGCTGACTAGTGCCAATCTTGGTGGAAAAGCTAGGCTAGCTTCTCTTTTTTGGGGCAGAAGTTGGTTAATATCACTGAATTACTCTGTTAATTGTTGTGCGTGGGGTGTTGAAGAGGGTGAGTTCTGGGCTGCATAAAAATTTACTTCTGTTTTGAATGAACAAGAATAGCACTTGCCAGTTATTCATACTTAGTAATGACATAATTTGCACAACTCCGTTTGCTTATCAGGTGCTAATCCTACATCTCTTGGCTTTGCTGGGGATTGTTGTTTTGCCTTTCACTACACTCACAACATTATTATTAAATTTACTATTATTTCTTTAAATGGTCTTTCAGATCCCAAATATAGGCATGTACGTACAAAGTAATTACAGCAAAGGCAGGACGCTGTTTACGGGGAGGTCTGTTAAATACGAGAAGGTATATTTACATTTGGTAGTGAAATCTCTCTAGGGTTCCTCTGAATGAGATGGCCTCTCATAGAGAAAAGTTAAATTGCAGTTTTGCCTGTAGTTGAAAGATTTCACTAAAAATCCATATCTAAAAAAACTCCATCACCTATTGTCACAAAACCATGTTATTTATACTTGCCACAAAAATCACTTAAAGCTACCAAAACCCAAGTTGTGTCCTTCTTGTTCTTTTATGTGTACATTGCCTTCTCAAAACAAACAAAAACAATGATAGGATTTAAGTTTGATTTTTCAGTCACAGCAAGGAACTCTTCTATAATACATGTTAAAAACTGAAGACATTTTTCCTCTTTTCACTCTCCTTTGATTCATTCAATTTTAAAGATTTTGGTAATGTGAAGAATTAGAAATCTACTCTGAAAGTAATGATTTTTTAACCCAAAATGTTTCCTTCCCTTGGCGGTAGGGGAATCCCCCCAAAAATTGAATTAATTCTGCCTACATAAGTGGTCAAAATCTTCTCCTAATTTACTCTCCGGAATTCCCATACACAGAGCCTCTTCAGGAAGAAGAGTATAGTTTACATTATGTTA
Source organism: Rhinolophus sinicus (assembly GCF_057876585.1). Taxonomy (NCBI): domain Eukaryota; kingdom Metazoa; phylum Chordata; class Mammalia; order Chiroptera; family Rhinolophidae; genus Rhinolophus; species Rhinolophus sinicus. The sequence goes on from NC_142517.1 coordinate 136,299,773, forward strand.
ATAAGAGAACAATGTTGCTATTACCAAGTTACACAACAAGAATTCTGTATATTCCCTCTATGCCAGCTTCTGATTCAAAGTCTTGACCTGAGAAACCACATCCTCTACTTCACACCTATCCAAAGGCTGAAGAGACAGGCATAAGATAGTAGAAAATGTGGAAGTCTTGCAGTCACTCCAGAAGCTTGGGGCCCAATAAAACAGAATGTCACTACAAAGAAATTATTTTCAGCCCCTCTGCCTTGCTGGAGTAGACTGAACCAAAATTTTATAGGGGTAAATTCACTCTCTGTAACTGTTTCTGAGCTGATCTGATCTTTCAATGAGAATGGGAAAATAAACTATATATATTTGTTTATGAGGGAGAAATGCAGGTGAAAGACTATCAGCAAACCAGAAAATTTCACAAAACTCTGAAAGACAGAAAGGGAATTGTAGACTATAGAGAGATGAAGCCAAGTGGAGAATTGAGAACAAAGTCTGTGTAGAGGAAACCAGAGCGGAAGAGGGAGCTTGCTGACCATACCCCGCCCCCCAGCCCCTCCAAACCACCCCCCCAACACACAAAGGACATAAATTTTTAATTAGGAAAGAAGAAGTAGGGAGGAGCACAGGAGTGAAAAGACGATGAAAGCAGGGTAATGATTTGAAGGCTGAGTATTTCATCCCCAGTTTCACTTTTGTGCATTATATATGCATGTATGTAGCACAGTTCAGAGAGCCACAGATATTTTCTTCAGGAAAAAAAACCAAAAACTTAAACATTTAACTGGGAAGGAATTAATAACTTTATAATAATTGAATAATCTGGAAAGAACTGGGCAAACCAATGGGTTTTGGATAACCCAGAAGATCCTCTATCAATACCACATTTTATGACTACTATGTAATTCTTAATTGCCTGTCAAAGCTTTCCAATGTATACACTGTGCTCATTAGCATAACTACAATGCAATTTGCTTTCCACTATTTGTAATAATGCATAAGCAAGGATTACCAAGCATGAAAGAGAAAGACCAAGATAAACCAGTAGTAAAAGTTACCTCAGAGAAAACAAACACTATTCCCAGAAACATCTAAGACAACACTGTATTAGTAAGAATTTTATATTTTAATATGCAGTTCTGAAATTATGATAATGAATATCATCATTTAAATTATTTGTCAGCTCCTTATGTTTTTTCTTCTGATTTTGTGTTTTTCTAAAGATCATAAAAGAATGGCAAGGTTTTGAAGAAGTAAATATGAAACTCAGGAGTCAGAACAAAGATACAGCTTTTCTAATTAGTTATACCTACAATGGTATGTTTGGATATGTTTGTGATTAGTAAAGAATAGGGCTCATTAGACCTATATATTTCACAGGCTACAAGTCAATGAAAAGCATAGATTATGGCCAATATCTTCATATCTTCAGGGTTAGCCCATTGACTATCACATTTGACATAATCATTATTATTCCCAGGAACATTAATTATTTGTCATTATGGTATACAGAAGAAAAGTCAAACTTAAAATATTCTAGCCTAATAGTCAAAATGTAAACAATCACTAAATAATAATACATCGAAGCAGAGCACTATATTTATCTCTATAAAAGTAAAGCAATATAAAACAGAACTCAAAAACTTGATGTTTTAGTAAGAAATTTGGTCATTTCTGTAGCAATCTTTGTTTCATCTCATTAGCCTAACATGCACTTTTCAGTTAATGGCACATCTCGATTACCAAGTAAGACAGCATATGCCACTTCAATGTAAAGTGAAAATGCCATTATATCTCCTTCCTACTGATATCTGCATAAGCTTCTTCTACTGGGCCCATTACCCATCGCAAACATGTATTCTCCACTCATACGTTCCTAGCCAGTCTCTATCCCCTCAGCCTGGCTAACTACCAGCCATCATTCATATCTAACTTTATACGTGCACTTCCTTAGAAAACTTTCTATAGTCTATGTGCTCATACATAATTCATAGCACCCACGACACCATTTCAATAGCTTCTTTCCTGACCAAAATACTCTACTGCTCAAGAAGCTCCCTGAAGTCAGTGGCCATGTCCATATTGCTAATGTTGCACTCTGAGCAATTAGCGCAGTGGTTGTCATAAAGCAGGTACTCAATAAATATCTGCTGAATTAAAGTTAAATGTTTTCATTGTATTTTACATAAGAACAAAAAATTCCTTACCAGTCAATTTCATGTTACTAAGTAAATGTTATTGCCAACAGAAGTTGGCAGAGAGCAAATATGAGGTTTTCACTCAGCAGCTTATTGAATGGGCCACAGAACTGGCAGCTCAATGACTCTTTTTCATGAATATACACAAAAGAACACCAGAGCACAGATGATACATCATTTCTGTGGTTCTGTCTGTCAATCAAGATCACTGGTGGTAAACCCATTATGTAGTAACATGCAGTGATAAATAAGACACAAATTATATTGAACACATAGTATCTGATTCTACCATACTTTCCATATTCCCTGTATTTTACAGGCTATTTATGAAACTTATGGGAATCAATCCATGGAATACCACACTAAGTTTTCCATGATCCCCCTTATGATTTATTGAGCAACGAAAATCACTGTTTACACAACTTTACAGAATGATGGCTATGGTATTTCCATTGCATGTAGCAATACAAACTTGTACCTATTCTTTGAATCACCTAGCTTTAGGTCAGACTAAAAAGCCAGGGTCTGAGCAGCTGTTCTAAAGGATTAATGACCTACGTTTCATTTGGAGATCTAAAGACAAAGATTACCTCTCTTGAAATCTAACCATCTACACTTACACCGCTGGAAGCAATATTCATAGAAATTCTTTCTTCCTTTCTCCTCCTCCTCTTTTTTTTCTTCTCCTTCTTTTTAACAACATAGGCCAGATGAAAAGAACAGAAGGAAAACATAATCCCACCCAAGGAGTGTTGGGTGGAAATACATTGATAAAAGCAGAGGGAGTTAAAAAAAAAAAAAAATCAAAGATAAATGAACTTCCCAAGGTCAATTATTTCATTATAAACATTTTAGGCAGCTAGTTGTGTAAGAAAAATGTGTGTTAAGCTAGGGGTCAGTGTGAGAAAAAGATGCTTTTTATCTAATGATTTATAATAGCATTGCCCCCCCAAAAAATTATTTTTCATTGCTTATGCATTCCTTCATCTTTCCATTCATGTATACATGTCCGTCTGTGTCTTTGAGCAAAAGTGACATGTACGTCCTCCAAAATCCAATAAAAGTAACAAAACCAGTTAAGGTTATATGTTTACTTCTCCTAGACTCTAAAACAATCTAAAATAATATAAAATAGTTTATCTGTATCCTTTGCCAATAACTCTACAAGGGTGTATTAATTTCAGAATGTTCTATTATAAAGTATAATAGATAGGGCAATGTAATGTTAATGCTACTTAGTGGAAAGACCAAATCTTTCTTTGAACCTAAATCACTCTTGGTGGCATATATAAAAATATTTGCAAATAAAGATGGGCAGACTATTTAATTTTCATTGTGAATAACATAAATGGTGAGGCCAGTGACTACTTTTTTTTGTAATGGCTCCAGTGCCTAAAAGCAGACATCCAATTTATGAGTATGTTTGATCATTGAATAAATCAATCAGGGATAACTTAAATAAGTCCAAATAAACAAGATGTACAATATTTACCTTGTGATATATCATACAATATTATAATTAATAATATATAATCAAAGACTTATTCTTTTTCCATCATCAAAAACATAAATGAATTGGAAATTGAAAAGAGATATAAAGGAAATATGGTTTACTGATAATGTTCTATTTCTTGATCTGGCTGCTAGTTACATTCACATGTTCATTCTGTAAAAGTCTTCTTAAGCTAAACAGTTATGATTTGTATACTTTTTCAAATATGTTATACTTTAATTAAAAAGTTTACTTAAAAATATATGTAAAGTGTTGACTCTTTGTAAAGTATTTTATTCTTTGTAAGAATAAAAATAATTATAAAACATAGTCTCTACAACAGAAACATCGATTTATACATGGAAAGAATGAGCATACACACAAATGAAGATAAGTAGAATAAAATATTCTTGGAACCAAAGAAATCTACAGGGTTTGCGCTGCTGAAGAGTGGGCTAATTGGAGGATTCTTGAAGTACTAGCTTTTGAGTTGATATTTGAAAAAAAATTTAACTTAGACAATGCCCAAAAGGGTATTTCAGGAAAACAAAATATGTGAATATATATAGTAATGTACCAATTAAATGTTGGGAGAACACAGACCATTAAAACTGAAGTGAGAAATGTATAGCATAGTATTGGTGACTTAGATACCAAAGTGGAGAAGGAAATTATTTTCCACAATTGGTTTCAGTATTTGCAATTTGACCTGAGGTTTTGTACAGGGCTGGGTCTAAAAAAACAAACAAACAAAAAAAACAAAACAAAACAAAAAAGTCACATCTCCACCAAGTTTATCACTCTGAAAATAAAAAATAATAAAAAGAAAGGTAACAACAACAACAAAAAAGCCAAGAGAACACTGATCTGAGAAAGGTACTTGTTAAGCTTAGATATCTAAGAAAGACTGTCAAATCAATGGTTATTAGGACATGCCAAGATCGCTAACAAATATAGTTCATATATATATAAATTATTCCAAACAATTAAACATAACAAAAAATGAGGAATCAGATATAAAACATGATGGAAGAAGCCAAGGAAAAAATTGTATACACCAAAAAAGTTTTTTAGTAATGGAGGTTAAATATGACATTAAAAATTATCCTGAATGTATGTTTAGGTTTGAAAATTTTATCAAAGAAATGAAAGTACTTATTTAACTTGATTAATTTTAAAAGTGAAATGAGACAACAATAAAAATATACATAGTGTCTTTCTCCTCCTGTTAAGTGGAAATTAAAAAAATAAATGAATAAAATAAACCACAGAACTCTAGCATTTAATATGAATAAATTAGATTTATATAATATTAAGAGAGTTATTATATGTGATTTTATGATATGCATTTAGATTTCTTGCTTACCAAATTACAAAATAATAAATTGACACTTCCAGGACTAATCCTTATAGAAAAATACATATTAAAATGAAATTTAATAATAGTAATAATATTAGTTCCTACACATTTATATATTTTATATTTTGCACTTCATGTTTATACTCATTAACTCATGCAATAGTCATATTAACTCTGAAGGGAAGATATACTTATTCTACTTACATAAGTAAGTAGTTTGAAAGAAAAACAATGACTTGGAGATGATTACAAAGCTGAATACAGTAAGGAATCCTACTCTGGACTCCCATGTTCAGAATTCTCTATTTCTCAGTTGTTAAAAAGCTCAATAACACTGAACATTTTATAGTTATGTGAAAGTTTTGAGAAATGTACACACATGTGACATTTACATATAAACTTGAGAAATTTACCAATACTTTGATGTGACAATCTGAGCCTCCTTATCATCTGATAAATTTGAGATATGGTTTTCTGGTTCATTCTCTTTAGTAATTGAAAGAGACATTTTAATCTTAATCCACATTGTTGTCATAATTTTATTTTTAAAAATACCCTTCTGGACTGAAATTTCATATAGACTTTGATTTCATTTTATAACAGGTTTATTTTAACCTGCTGACTCGTTTTCAGTAACCCCTAAGTAAGAAAATTTGAAAATATATTTTAAAAATATGAAGTCAAAACTGTGTTCTCTATTAGAATTCCAACTCACTAGGGTGTCAATTTGGACAAGTGATTTTGACATGCTTGCTTATCATTTTCCAACTTGTATGAGAAAATGAAATGGCCTGTGTTAAGAATTCATTCTTAGTAGTTATTGAAAAGTAGATGAAGTAATAGAAGCCTGGAAGCAGGTAGGCCATAGAGTATTTACCTGTAGGTTTTCTACTGAACAAAATCCTTTTGAGGTGGTTGGCTCTAGAACCACTCTGCTTACTATGCATGAATCTTTCAGAATAAATGCAACCATTTAAAGTATTTTTGGTATTCTCTGTTTAGTTGGAATGAGTCAAGAAGGAGCAGGGAAAATAAATGACTTACATGCCCAGACCCAAAATAGCTTGGCCATCTGTACAATAAAAAGGGGAGGAGGGGTGGTAATGGCTTACTTCCTTTTTTGGTTTCCACATACTCCCTTATTTTCAAGAAGTAATGCTCAGTGAGTGGATGCTTGGGTTCTCTGCCATTCCTTTAACAGTTGTAATTACATATTTATGAACACTACTGCATTGGAATCTGAATATATTATATTATTATCTTTATGAATTATGTTGGAAACAACTCAGAAATAAAATGTACCATGATTAAGAAGTACATATAGTTTAACAAAATGGCCATACTCATGGAAGCATGTCATAACATGTTAAGATTTGTGTTCATATTTCCCAAGCAAATATAATAAAAAAATATTTTAAAAAATTCTAAGCCTTAAGTACTTCCTAAATTATTAAAAACTGAGTTCCTTCTTTCCCCTTCTTTCCTTCCTTCCTTCCTTCTTTCCTTCCTTCCTTCCTTCCTTCCTTCCTTCCTTCCTTCCTTCCTTCCTTCCTTCCTTCCTTCCTTCCTTCCTTCTTTGCTTCCTACCCTTTCACCCACTCTCCCTCCCTCCCTCTCTTTCTTCATTTTCTTCCTTTCTTCTTGGAAAGTAAATTTGCAGTTCTTGAGAAAGCTGCTATTAGAGTGTGTAACTAGTAACAGTGAATTAATTACAATTACCAGATACTATATCCCAGACACTTAGTGTTGAAATCACTATCCACACTCCATTTACACGCCTTGGACCACTCAGTGTGCTCTCAATTTCCGGTTATTAGGTATACGCTTCTATCTTCCTAAAGGCTTGTTTTCTGGAACCACAGGGAGCTACTCTGCCCACTCTGGAAATCTGGAGGGTCAGGAAATCAACATCGTCTCCTAACAGCCCTCAACTAATGACTGACAGAAGTCTGTGCACGTACACTTCAGCCCTCTCACCCTGTGAGTGGGATAATTCTGAAGCAATTGTTAGTACACTTTTACAGAGTCTGTTCTTGAGGATAAGCTCCAGTAACCCACTCTGATAGCAGGCTTTATAATATGGGCTTTATTGATGACTTTACTGTTCCAATACTTCCATTTGGCTAGTCCTATTTTCTGCGATCAACTCTCAAATAAAGGACTTGCACTTGAATCCTGTGTCAGACTGTGCTTCCAAGAGACCCCACACTAAGACACCCACACCTGTGTGTCCAAAAGCACTTTGCCAGTGCTTTTCCAATAAATGTTGTATTGTTTAATCATCACAAACCACCTATGAATTAGATTTTACCAAGACCACATCACAGTAATTTACCATATAACTCTACAGACATATCACTTAGAAAATAGTAAAACCATAATAAAGCTTCTGTTGGTAACCATGAGGAAATCACAAATAAAAGGATATTCTAAGTAGATCTGAGCTGTATCTGTCTAACTTAGATGGTCAAGGGTAGTAACAATAAAAGATTTTGTAAGTATTTATGTACCCACACATGCACATAATATTTTGATTTATTTAATTTGAGGAAAACCATATAGATGAGACTCATTAAAAACAAACAAATCAAAATGAATAAAACTTTAACTTTTAGCAAAAAAAATACAAACTTTTGTACATTACTTGACAATAAAAGCATTCTGGTAGGATAGGAGCTGGAGTTAGTGTGAGGTGTGGGCAAAGGTTGAGTCTCTGCTATGTACTGTCTCCAATTTCTGACTTGTCAGGCAGCAAATACCCTATTGCTGGTCATTTGATTATAGTGATGGACACAAAAATCCAGCCATTGTTGAAAATACATTGTCAACTTGGGAAAGAAACATAATAAACATTCAAGCAAATATGTTTATTAAGTATTAGTGGAGTTTTCTTGGTCTGTTACTTTCTTTTCAGTATTTGGAGAAAAATACTGTGGGTCAAATTAGCAGTGGGGGACTGAATAGCAGTCCAATGTTAGTGAGGATTGAGGGAAAAGAAATAAATAGTTATCTAAATGAGAAACTTGCCAGAGCAAATGTTTCCTCTATTATACTCCAATAACGTATCATTAACCAAGTTAGATTTTACATCATGACTCAGTTTACACTTTTTTTCTTTTAATTACTGAATGCCATTGTGAAAGACACCTCTCCTTTTCTTAATTTTCTTTTTCGTTTTTATTTTGTAAGTATTTCAGATTGGGTAAATCAAACGTAGAAATACTTGTGTTTTCATTAGGATCAGCAAAAAAGTTTTAACATCGTACTCCTACAGAAATAGTGTTCCAAATGGTGTTTATAGCATCAGCATAGCCCTCAATTGCCTATTTATGCCAAAATGTATTTGAAGTATCTTACTCTGTGATTATCATCTAGAATAGCGTTTCTCAAACATGAGTAATATGTGAAAAATTTTAAGGAATACGCCTTTATATAAAATAATGTTGAATGTTAACTGTAATTGAAAAATTAAAACTAAAAAAAAAAAAAAAAAATCTGCTTTGCACTCCCAGGACTGCCCTAAAATATGTCTTAATCACATTTACCTAACTATGTATAAATGTAAAACTAGGTATAATCTCACCATAATATAGGTCATATAAAATTTAAAATTACAAATTAAATGAGAAATGTAACAATGACAGCAAAATCCAAACTAGCTCTTACTTGTGTCAAATGGTGCTGCTTAACTTGAAACTATACTGCCCTTCTAGCATGAGTATGGCAATATGTTATAATGCTGTACCACATGTGCCATTTACGTACAGCAATTTTCCTATCATCTTATCTTTCCAAATATTGTAAACCCTTATTGACATAGTACATTTTGAAATTAGTTTGTCTTTATTTGGTGTGCATGGAACATAATGAGCCCAAGATATTTAAGATATAATATATGGTATGAAAACTGCCACAAATTCAAACAGGAATGCAGGCACTGTCATTTGCTGGCCATATGTCATTATAATATTTTTAGATTATTGACATAAAAGCAAAAAATAAAAAATAAAAGTATCATAGTCAATAATTGAACTTCTAATTTCTGGACCAGTTTTTAAAACCCTGATATAAAACACCAATTTGTGTGGGGAAAATGCATTCTAAATCTAAAACTAGATCATTGGAATTGATTTGTCTCAACTTGGTGAGCCAGGGGTGGACCTAGGGATAGTCACAATGCTGGACTCTGTCCTTCAGCAAATTGCTATATCTGCAGAACCTAAAAGGCCTCTGAATCAACCTTTCCTAGTCAACGCCACTCCAATGTAGGGAACAGGCCCCAGAGATATACTACTTCACTGCCTTATTTCGTATGAAGTAGGGCTGTAAATTGCATGCTTGTAGGTTATATACTCCCTATTCTGGAATCAAGTAATCATGAAGATTTAGAGAGAGGCCATCCTCTCTCTAAATAGGGAGTATATAACTATATACTTTAACTATAATCTCAGTCTGCTGATTTTAGGTCAGTAGAAGCCCAAACCACTCAGTAGAAGCAGCTGTCTATTCTCATCAAACTAAAAAGGCCATTCAAAAACAACAACATAAAAAATTAATACATAAATAAACAAATAAATAGATAAATAAAAGTTAAAGCATAGGAAATATTTAAAAAATTAATGGAGGATGAGACAACATAAAATAAAATGAATTGGTAACTAATGCTAGCATTCAATTTTTCAGATGCCAAGCCTTCCTTGCTGATTGATTACTTTCTACTTTCATAAAAATCAGCATGGAGGATATTACTTAGGGTTCATATTGTCTCATCAAGTAGGACAGAGTCAGCAATATCTAATTTTTGTACTGGATGAGACACTCAGAATAATTTGTGAGCTGAATATTTTTCAGATGCTGAAAATGAGTCTGAATAAAATATATAACCTAACAAGTTCAACCCACTCTTTCCAGTGCCAATTCTATATTAACATACAATGTAGGTTTTCTCCCTGTCCTTCTTTTCCCCTCTCCTCCCATCCCCCTTTCCTCCCCCCTCTCTCTCTCTCTCTCTCTCTCTCTCCATATATATATATATATATATATATATATATATATATATACACACATATATATAGTTTGTTTGTTTGCTTTCTGTGCCACAATGAAAAAGACATACATGCATGTTAAAACACCATATTAAGTCTGATAGGCGTTTTTTGTGATTTTTTTAAAAGTGTGCTTTATAAAGAAGGAAACCATTTATTTAAAATATCCAGACTTAGATCCAGTCAAGATATGGGGTAGGTAAACACTGTGCTCACCTCTTGTCACAACCACATCAAAATTAAAACTAAATCACAGAACAACCATCATTGACAATCTCCTGAAATCTAGCTGAATGGAAGGTTACAAATAAGGACAAACAGAAGAAGCCACCTTGAGACTGGTTGGAGGGGCAGAGACCTGAGACAGACTGGTTCCACAGCTACATGTGCCCATTAGAAATTGGGGGATATCTCAACTGTGGAGATCCCCTCCAGAGGAGTGAAGGGTCTCAGCCCCATCTCAGGCTCCCCACCCCAGGTTTCAGTGCTGGGGAGAGAAGTCAAAATAACTTCTGGCTGTGAAAACCAGCAGAGATTGTGGCTCCTCTCAAAGGGCCCACACACAAACTTACTCACTGATGACTCATTGGCTTTGAGCTCCAGTGCTGGGACAGCAGCTCAAGGAATGCCAGGAACATGTGGGGAGGAACTGAATTGTCTGGCTTTGGGGAAAGGGCTAGAGGGGCAGTTTTTCCCAGACAGAGAAGCCGGAGGAAGCCATTGTTTCTTTGTTGAGCCCTCCCCATCCCTGAATGCAGATACAGGCAGCCACCATATGTTAGTCTCCATTAAGCTGGGTAACACTGTTCATTTGCCCTGATTTCCTGAGATCCTGCCCCACATGACTTTCAGGCACACCCAAGCTGCATCCGGTGTTTTTTCCATATAAACGGTATGACTTGGCTCACTCTGTGGACTTTCCTAAAATCTCTCACAGATTCACATAACTCAAGAAGCAGCATCTGGCTTTGTCAAGTCCTGCGCCTCTGGCTGAGCAGCCTTGTGCCCAGCACTAGCGACAACCAGCCTTGGATCACGGCTTTGCCTCTGAAGGCACCTCCAAGACCAACACAGGCAGTGACCACCTGAAGACTGCTTGTGGCTCAATGAACAGGATGGGGTTGAACTTGGTCTGTGGTGGGGCCCCTCTCAGGAGACTCTGAGACTGGCAGGACAAGTGTCCAGCTTTGGACACAGCCAGTGCATCATCTGTAAGATTGCACCACTGAGACCCACAGCACACCTGCTACATAAGGCACCTCTATTAAGACTGAGAGACATAACAAATCTACCTAAAACATAGAAACAAATACAGAGAGGCAGCAAAAATGGGGAGACAGAGACACAGGTCCCAAATAAAATAACAGAAGAAAGCTCTAGAAAAATAACAACAAAATGGAGACAAGCAGTCTACCTGAGGAAGAGATCCAAACACTGGTCATAAGGATGATCTCTGGAAGACCTCAACAAAGAGATTAAAAAACAACAACATAAAAATATAGAGAGAAAACATAAACAAAGCAAAACAAACAAACAAAAAAACAGTCAGAAATGAAGAATACAAAAACAGAATTGAAGAATCAAGTAATCAATAGAAGATTAAATAAAGCAGAAGATTGAATCAGTGATTTAAAACATAAGGCAGCAGAAAAAACCCAATCAGAACACCAATAAGAAAAAAAGAATTTTTTTAAAAAAAGAGGGGAGATTAAAGGGACTCAAAGACAACATCAATATTTCCAATATTTGCATCATAAGAGTACCAGAACAAGAGGGACAGCAAAGAATTGAAAACCTATTGGAAGAAATAATGATGGAAAACTCCCCAACCTGGTGAAGAAAATAGATACTCAAACACAGGAAGCACAGATAATCCCAACAAAAATGAACCCAAACAGGCCCACACCAAGATACAGCATCATTAAAATACAAAAGATTAAAAACAAAGAAAGAATCTTAAAAGAAGCAAGAGAAAAGCAGGTAGTTACCTACAGGGGAGTTCCCATAAGACTGTGAGCTTATTTCTCAACAGAATCTTTGCAAGTCAGAAGAGATTGACAGGAAATACTCAAAGTGTTGAAAAGCATAGGCTTACAATCAAGATTCCTTGACCTAGCAAAGGCATCATTTAGAATCAAAGGACAGATAAAGAGATTCCCAGACAAGTAAAAACTAAAGGGGTTAACCAACACCAAACCACAATAACAAAGAATCTTAGAGGGACTTCTTTAAGATTTAAAAAAAAAAAAAAAAAAAAAAAAATCAGCTCTTGAGAAGACATCATCAAAATGGTGGCATGAGGTGAGCCTCTGTAAAGCTCCCCTTGAATTTACAACTAATTGAACAACAATAACTCCACAAAGGACTCCCTTCACAGGAGACAGGCAAGAAAGAAGAGGCCCACTACTGAATTCACCTAAAGGTGGGCTAATCGCACAAGCGGGGGAGGAGGGAATGGAGAAGTACGGAGCTGGAACCGTGCTGGCGCAGTACACAGACCTTGCTCAGTGCTCCAAGCTCGCTGCATCCCGTAATTAGCGTAGCTGCAGGAGAGGAAGAACTCGGACTGCTAGGGCTACACTTATGGCCCACAGGGCTGAGGGGGCAGCATATAACACGGCTGAACCCAACGCTCACGGCAGAGACCTCGGAGAAAAGACTGATGGAAGAGGGCTGAAAATGGTGGTTTAAGACATCACTGCCGAGCAGAGAATGGAAGCCTTAGGCACTGAGACTAGCCGCCCCCTCCTTACCCTCCCCGACCTTGCCGCGTTCCCACTTGCCCAGTGCTAGAAGCGGAACAGTAGCGGTGTCAGATCAAAAGAACAGAATATTTGCTGTTCTGAGAACTGTGGACCACAGACACAAATTCACAGACCAACTAGTTCCAGCAAAGGGGAGGGAGCTGTGGAAGCAGGACCGGGAGTGGTGGGGGTCGCGGCCATTGCTCTGGGCCACCTCTCACAGCTCACCCCGCCCCTGGCCCCACCTACCTGGGCGTATCCCTGCAGGAGTAAACAGATCTGCTGAAACATACGGGCTCTGAATCTGGTGCAGGAAGACCTTTGGAATTTCAAAACCTCTCCGCAAACCCATCAGGACACTACGCCCTGTGACCCAGGAAAACTATTATCAGAGAAGACAGTCTCCCAGGGAATCCCCCCATTGTGTGAGAAGCTGGAATCGTGCAGAGAAAACATAGCACTACCGTGTGAGAGAGAGAAAAAAGGCTGCAGTCGGAGAGAAAATAAAACATTCTACCAAGAAGTACTGGAAAACAAACAAAAAAAAAGACCTCTTCCTATCAACCTGTTGCAGAAGTCACTCCTGTAGATGTCTAGGAAGAGAAATAATAAATCAGTAATTGCCATGAATAACCTAGGCAACAAGACAGCTCAGAAAGCAATTGAAAAATCTGCAGAAAAGGAACTTAAAGATATGGAAATATGTGACTTAAATGACAGAGAATTCAAGATTGCAGTTCTGAAAAAATTCAATGAGATGCAAGAAAACACAGAAAGGTAGTTTAATAAACTCAGAAACACAATCAAAGAACAACATGAGCATTTTACGAAAGAGATTGAAATTCTAAAAAAGAACCAAATATAATTTCTGCAGATTAAGAACAAAATAGAAGATATTAAGAATGAAATAACCACCTTAGGGAGTAGAGTTGACCAGATAGAGGAAAGAATCAGTGACATTGAAGATAGAAACCTGGAAATTACACAGATGTAAGAAGACAGAGACTTGAAACTTAAAAGAAATAAAAGAACTCTACAAGAACTTTCTGACTCCATCAGAAAGAGAAATATAAGAATAATGGGCATACCAGAAGGAGAAGAAAGCAAGAAGGGAACAGAGAATATATTCAAACAAATGGTTGATGAGAACTTCCCAAACTAGTGGACAGAACTGGATCCTCGAATCCAAGAAGCAAATAGAACACCTAATTACCTCAATCCCAACAGGCCTTCTCCAAGGGACATTGTATTGAAGCTGTCCAAAATCAACTACAAGGAAAGAATCCTCAAGGTAGCCAAGGAAAAGAAGACGGTAACCTACAAAGAAAAGCCCATTAGATTATCATCAGATTTTCAGCAGAAAATCTATAAGCCAGGAGGGAGTGGAACCAAATATTCAAACTATTGAAAGAGAGAAATCATGAGCCAAGAATAATGTATCCAGCAAAGATATCCTTCAGATTTGAAGGAGGAATAAAGACCTTTCCAGACATAGAGAAGTTGAGGAAATTTTCTAATACACGACCTGCACTACAAGAAATACTAAAGGAGGCTATTCTACCACCATTAACAGGGACAATTTGTGGCAACCAAAACATAAAAAGGGGGAGAGTAAAGGCCTGAACCGGAATATGGTAATGGAGGAAGTAAGCCTGCAGAAGAAAATGGAATACTCTAAATATCAAACTTTCTTTTACATAAACTTAAGGGTAACCACTCAAAAAAAAAATCAAGAACTGAAATATATAGTGTAATAAAAGAAGAAACAGAGGGAAACATCATAGAATACCACCACACAGAAATAAAAGACAACAAAAAGGTAAAGAAACAATGGAGACACAGCCTTACCAGAAAATAAAAGACAGAATGACAGGAAATCCTCACATAACAATAATCACCCTAAATGTAAATGGACTCAACTCACCAATAAAAAGGCACAGAGTAGCAGATTGGATCAAAAACTAAACCCAACCATATGCTGTCTCCAAGAGACACATCTCAGCTACAAGGACAAGCATAGACTCAAAGTGAAAGGGTGGAAATTGATACTCCAAGCAAATGGTACCCAGAGAAAATCAGGTGTAGCCATAATGCTATCAGATGAGACAGACTTCAGGGTGAAAAAGATAACAAGAGTCAAAGATGGACATTTCATAATGGTAAAGGGGACTATGCAACAAGAAGACATAACAGTCATCAATATTTATGCCCCCAATCAGGGAGCACTGAAATATACCAAGCAACTACTAACAGAACTAAAGGGAGAAATTGCCCAAAACACAATTATACTAGGGGACTTAAATACATCATTGACAGCTATGGATAGATCATCCAAACAGAAAATAAATAATGAAATAGCAGCCCTAAATGATACATTAGATAAAATGGACATAATTGACATATATAGACCACTTCATCCTAAAACATCAGACTATACATTATTTTCTAATGTACATGGAACATTCTCAAGGATAGACCATATATTGGGACATAAAATCAGCCTCAGCAAATTTAAGAAGATTGAAATCTTACCAAGCATATTCTCTGATCACAAGGCTCTGAAATTGGATATCAACTGCAAAAATAAAGCAGAACAAAACACAAATACATGGAGATTAAACAACATACTTTTAAAGAACAACCGGGTCAAAGAAGAAATTAGAGGAGAGATCAAAAGATACACAGAAACAAATGACAATGAAAATACATCCTACCAAAATTTTTGGATTGCAGCAAAAGCAGTTTTAAGACGGAAATTTATGTCATTACAGGCCTATCTCAAGAAACAAGAAAAATCACAAATAAATAACCTCATGTTACACCTTAAAGAACTAGAAAAAGAAGAACAAGTGAAACCCAACATTCAGCAGAAGAAAGGAAATAACAAAAATCAGAGCAGAACTAAAAGAAATAGAGAACAAAAAGACAATAGAAAAAATTAATGTGACAAAGAGCTTGTTCTTTGAAAAGAATAACAAAATTGACAAACCCTTGGCTAGACTCACTAAGAGAAAAAGAAAGTAGACACTAATTTAAAAAATCAGAAATGAAAAAGGGGAAGTTATCACGGACACCACAGAAATAGGAAGGATCATCCAAGAACACTATGAAGGACTATATGCCACCAAATTCAACAACCTAGAAGAAATGGAGAAGTTCTTAGAAACATACAGCCTTCTAAGG
This sequence comes from Rhinolophus sinicus, assembly GCF_057876585.1. Taxonomy (NCBI): domain Eukaryota; kingdom Metazoa; phylum Chordata; class Mammalia; order Chiroptera; family Rhinolophidae; genus Rhinolophus; species Rhinolophus sinicus. The sequence continues at coordinate 136,315,780 of NC_142517.1, forward strand.
CTGAACCATGAAGAAACTGGAAAATCTAAAAGGACCGATCACCAGTAACGAAATTGAATCAGTCATCCAAAACCTTCCCAAAAGCAAAAGTCCAGGACCAGATGGCTTCACTAGTGAATTCTACCAAACCTTCAAAGAAGATCTAATACCAATCCTGCTCAACTCTTCCAAAAAATTGAAGAACATACAGTACTCCCTAACTCATTTTATGAGGCCAACATTAGCCTGATACCCAAACCTGGTAAGGACAACACACACACACAAAAACTACAGACCAATATCTCTGATGAATACAGATGCAAAAATCCTAAACAAAATTCTACCGAATCGAATACAACAATGCATTAAAAAGATTATTCATCATGACCAAGTGGGGTTCATCCCAGGGGCACAAGGATGGTTCAACATCTGCAAATCCATCAATGTGATACATCACATAAACAAACTAAAGGACAAAAATCATATGATTATATCAATTGATGCACAAAAAGCATTTGACAAGATACAACATCCATTTATGATTAAACACTTAATAAAATAGGTATAGAAGGAAAATACCTTAACATAATAAAGGCCATATATGACAAGCCCTCAGCTAATCTCCTAATTAATGGTGAAAAACTGAAGCCCTTTGCTCTACGTTCAGGAACACAACATGGCTGTCCCCTATCACCTCTGCTTTTCAACATAGTGTTGGATGTCCTTGCCAGAGTAATCAGGCAAAAGAAAGAAGTAAAAGGCATCCAAATTGGGAATGAAGAAGTTAAACTGTCACTCTTTGCAGAGGACATGATGCTATATATAGAAAACCCTAAAGATTCCACCAAAAAGCTATTAGAAACAATCAACGAATAAAGTTGCTGGCTACAAAATCAATGTACAAAAGTCCATTGCATTCCTATATACTAATAATGAAATCTCAGAAAAAGAAACACAAAAAACAATTCCTTTTGCAATTGCAGCAAAAGAATGAAATACCTAGGAATAAACTTAACCAAGAATGTGAAGGACTTATATGCTGAAAACTATAAGAAATTTTTGAAAGAAATTGAAAAAGACACAAAGAAATGGAAAGATATTTCGTGTTCCTGGATTGAAAGAATCAACACAGTTAAAATGGCCATATTACCCAAAGCAATATACAGATTTAATGCAATCCTCATCAAAATCCCAATGGCATTTTTAAAAGAAATAGAACAAAAAATCATCAGATTTGTTTGGAACCACAAAGACCACGAATAGCCAAAGCAATTTTATGAAAAAAGAACAATACTGGAGGTATCACACTCCCTGACGTTAGCTTGTACTACAGGGCTACAATAATCAAAACAGCATGGTATTGGCAGAAAAACAGATACATAGACCAATGGAATATAATTGAGAACACAGAAATAAAACCACATAAATATGGGCAGATAATTTTTTACAAAGAAGCTAAAAACATACAATGGAGGAAAGACAGCCTCTTCAATAAATGATTCTGGGAGAATTGGATAGCCAAGTGCAAAATAATGAAACTGGACTGTTATCTGTCACCATGTACCAAAATTAATTCAAAATGGATCAAAGACTTAAGCATAAGACCTGAAACAATAAACTACATAGAAGAAAACATAGGTACTAAACTTATGGATCTTGGGTTCAAAGAGCATTTTATGAATTTGACACCAAAGGCAAGGGAAGTAAAAGCTAAAATAAACGAATGGAGCTATATGAAACTTAAAAGCTTCTGCACAGCAAGAGAAACCATCGACAAAATAAAGAGGCAACCAAGTGAATGGGAGAAGATTTTTGCAAACAGTGCCTCCAATAAGGGGCTAATATCAAAAATATACAAGGAACTCATGAAACTCAACAACAAACAAACAAACAAACAAAGAAGCCAATTGAAAAATGGGCAGAGGACCTGAAGAGACATTTCTCCAAAGAGGACATACAAATGGCAAATAGACATATGAAAAAATGCTTGACATCACTAATCATCAGAGAAATGCAAATAAAAACCACAATGAGATATCACCTCACCGCAGTCAGAATGGCTATCATCAACAAGACAAATAGTAACAAGTGTTGGAAAGGCTGTGGAGAAAAAGGAACCCTCATACATTGTTGGTGGAAATGCAGACTTGTGCAGCCATTATGGAAGGCAGTGTGGAGGTTCCTCAAAAAATTACAAATAGAATTACCATATGACCCAGCAATCCCTCTCCTGGGTATCTACCCAAAAAATCTGAAAACATTTATTCATTAAGACACGTGTGTTCCAATGTTCATTGCAGCTTTGTTTACGGTGACCAAGACATGGAAACAACCAAAATGTCCTTCGATAGATGAATGGATAAAGAAGTTGTGGTATATATACACAATGGAATACTATTCGGTGGTAAGGAAAGATGATATAGGAACATTTGTGACAACATGGATGGATCTTGAGAGTATAATGCTGAGCGAAATAAGTCAGACAGAAAAAGCAGAGAAGAGAACCATATGATTTCACTGATATGTGGTATAGAAACCAAAAAACAACAAAAGAACAAGACAAACAAATGAGAAACAAAAACTCATAGACACAGACAATAGTTTAGTTGTTACCAGAGGGTACGGGGGTTGGGGGGGTGGGAGATGTGGGTAAGGGGGATCAAATATATGGTGATGGAGGAGAACAGACTCTGGGTGGTGAGCACACAATGGGATTTATAGAAGATGTAATACAGAATTGTACACCTGAAATCTATGTAATTTTACTAACAATTGTCACCCCAATAAATTTAAAAATAAAATCAAAAACATGAAGAATAAAATGGCAATAACTGCATATCTATGAACAATTACTTTTGATTTAAATGGATTAAATGCTCCAATCAAAATATAAGGTGGATGAATGGATAAGAAACAAGACCCTTACATACTCTGCCTACATGAGACTCATTTCAGATTGAAAGCCACACAGCAAATGAAAGGGATGGGAAAAAGATATTTCATGAAAATGTAAAGGTAAAAAACAAACAAAGAAAACCAACAAAACAAAACAAACAAACAAAAACCTGAGGTAGCAATACTTATACCAGACAAAACAGACTTTAAAACAAAGGCAAAAAAGAACCCAGTAATTCCACTTCTAGTTATTTATGTGAAGAAACCCAAAATGCTACCCAAGGGGATGTGTGCATCCATATGTTCTCTGTAGCACTGTTTACAGGTGTGAAGATGTGGAGGCAGCCTTGATGCCTGTCTATGGATGACTGGATAAAGAGGAGGTGGTATGTATATGTATAAAATAGGATATTGCTCATCTATGGAAGTGAATGGGTTCTTGCCATCTGCAGCAGCAAGGGTGGACTTGAAGGGTATTGTGCTGAGTGGAGCATGTCAGACAAAGACAGATGCAGTGTGATTTCACTTATATGTGGAATCTAAAGAACAAAATAAACAAACAATCAGAACAGAAACAAACTCATACATATGAAGAACATTTTGGTGGATGCCAGATGGGAGGGGGTTTGTTTGTGGTGGGTGAAAAGGAGGAAGGGATTAAGAAGTACAAATTGGCTATTACAAAGTAGTCATGGGAACATAGGGAACAGTATAAGGAACATAGTCAATAATATTGTAATGACTATGTATGGTGTCAGATGGGTACTGGATTTATTGTGGGGATAGATGGGAAGGGGATTGGGGGGCTGGTGTCAAAAAGGTGAAGGCATGAAGAAGTACAAATCAGTAGTTACAAAATAGTCACGGGGATGTAAAGCATAGGGAATATAGTCAATAATATGGTAATAATTGTGTATGGTGCCAGGTGGGTACTAGATTAGTCAGGGGGATCACTTCTTAAATTACATAAATACCTAACTACAATGCTGTACACCTGAAATTAATATAAAACAATATTGAATGTCAACTGTAATTGAAAAATTAAAATGCAGAGGAAAAGGTGAAGGGGAATAAGGGGCCCAAATTTCCAGGTATAAAACTAATAAGTCATCAGTATGTAATATACAGCATAAGGAATATAGTCAATAATATTGTGATAGCATGGTACAGTGTCAGATGGTTGCTGGACTTATCATGGTGATCACTTCCTCAGGTACATAAATGTTGAATAATTATGGTATACACCTGAAACTAATACAATATTGTATGTTAGCAATATTTTAATAAAAACTTTAAAAAATAAATAAAATATCCAGACTTGTTTGGCAAATTCTAAAATTTAGCTTAGTTTGTCCAACATTCACCAAAATACTCAAAACAATCCTACACACCTTTCAAAACCTCTTCCAAAGAAGGCTTTGTTTTTTTCCAATTAGCTATATGTGCAAAAATGATCTCACACATACACACACACACACACGTACATAAGTGAAAGTCTGACTAACTGCACTAAAAAGTTGGGATTTCACAGATAACATCTGATTCAAATGTTCATCTATTGGGTCCAAATATTTCACATTCTATCCAATTACAAAGTAGCTCAGTAAAAACACAGGGTCAATACAGGCATTTGGGTTAGGCTATTAGCTTGATTTGTTTGATGTTATTTTTTCCCTTTCATTTCTATATGACACAAGTCACATTCATTCCCCTCAGAGATTTTCTGTTCAAACTCTGGCTTTTGTCTGGTTCATACAAAACATTGATATGCTGTGTATACTCTCCATCACCTCTGGCATTTCTCTGGGTGTGTGATGGAGTCACAAAGATTGCTTGGAAGTGATGGAGTCAGGGTTTAAGCATGGACTTCTCCTCTGGAAGGATGCCCAGAGCTACAAGGGGCTCCCACTTGTGTTAAAAACAGAGCACAGAGTCACTTTAATACGATGAAAGTATTTCTGTAGCCTGACACTGGCTAAAACTCATTGCAGTCAAGTCTGACTCATGGGCTAGAAAATCAGATTTAATGTTGTTTTAAGGTGGTAAATTCTCCTGATTAAAAGCCAATGATCAATCTCACACATTGTTAATTGCAGAAGATTAATTATACCAGGAATAAGAAAATGAGAATCCAAGTTCACATATGATCGATGATGTAGTCTTCACATTAAAAGTGCTTCACAGGACATATTATCTTTGTCCACCTGTCAGCCCATATCGGAAAGCCTCCTGCATCTAAGGGCAATGAGCAAAACAGCAGGCAACACCACATAAAAAATACCAGCAGGAAGTACATTTGTTGTGGCAGCAAGTGTTACATCCTTATTATCAGGAGATATTACCTGAATGTCATCACTATAAAGCCCTTTCAATTTGACATAATTTGTTACAGAAATAAGGGGCTTGTGATAACAATAACCAGGTGAGGCACAGCATGGAAAATGTGTAACCCTGTCATTCCAAAATGAAAATAATTTATTGCCTTAGTGCCGTTTATTCAAATAATGGTTGAAGCCCACTGTCCGACTACATTATTATCAGACCACAGCCTTCCACTCAGAAATGTGTTAGCCAAATTGTTCTCCATCACTAAAATGTGTGTTCATGATTTATGAGAGCTGAATGAATTACTCAAAAAGAATCACCTTCTTAAAATTATTGACACTAAGTTGAAACCGAAATGATTTAATGCTAATACATGTGAGGGGGGTGATGGAGAGATTCTATTTATTTGAAATCTAAAGAGGAAAGCCAATAAAAAAGCTTTCACCTAGCTTTAATTGAGACTGCATGTACACTGATGAAAACTGCTATTTAAATCACAGCTTTAATGAAGATTTAGTTCCCAAAGTCTGTCTTCTCCCAAAACATAACAATTTCTAAGAAATCAAAATGCCGTCATGTGACATATGCTGTGGTAAATACCTTTTATTACACTTCATGAAAAGTAAATAGACTATTTAAATAAACTCCAGGCAATCTTAATCATACAGTTGCCTCTTGCCTACTTTTCTGTTAGAAGAAATTGCCAAGTTTATAAATGAGAACTGAGCATGCAGCACTCTCTGTAAACACACTGTTTGCCTCTGGGATTCAGGTGAGACTAGCTTTTGAAACATTACCAATTACAGCACTCTTTTACAGGTATAAACTGGACTTGTCTCTGTACTTCTGGAAAATACAGGCAAATAATCTACTTTGTAGATCTAGGCTTTATTCTGTTTATTGTCTTTCCCTTTTCTTGTTTCATGTTCTTTTTTTGTTTTTGTTTTCATTTTTGTTTTTGGAAAATCACAAGTAAACAGAACAGAAGAGAGGGCTCCTTCTTGATAATAAAAAAATGGAGAATAATATCAAAATATGATATTGCACCTCAGAAATGAATTTAATTTCCAAGAACACTTCAACTTTGCCCTAATATACCGTCGGAATCTGGCCACCCCCTGAGTTTTCATTGACAACTCCCTGCATTGTATGTGAAGTCCCTACCCGCTGCTTGTACAGTATTGCACTGACTGTGCAGTCAAATGTCTTACTGGGCTGAGAGGTACAAAGTACAACCTGAGATGCCTCTGTGATAATACTGGAGCAGATGAACACGCTCCCTGGAATTATATGGAGCAATCTGTGTGACATATATTTTGCTGCCTTAAGTGCTCAGTATTTTTTGTGACTTATATTGGTGACTGACTGATTTAGGAGATCCCCAGCTGATTTGGAGAATGATAAGCATTAATAAACTGCTCCAAATTCTTGTCAAGAAAAGGTAGCCAATATGAGCGATGTACAATGCACAAGTCAAATAAATAGTGATCATTTGGAAGAAACGATATGATTATTCAGCCAAAAAAAACCCCAAAAATAATTCTTGAAAAAGTGCTATCTACTCAAACATAATCCAATTTCTAAAAATGTTTGACTTATTTTGTAGATAAAAATGCATGTTTCTCAAAAGTGGTGTGTGTGAACTAGTGTTTTGGTTTTTTTTCTAAATTACACCTTACCTTTAAAACAACAGTAATAATATGTCATATTATCATCTTCACCTTGCATATAACTCTTTATAGTTTCAAAGGAATATCATACACAGATTACCTCATTTACTCATCATGTCAAACCTGCAAGATTCTGAAATGTTCTTTTCCATTTCTGCAAAGGGACCTCCTTTGCTAAACCATTTCCTGAAATCAAAATCATTTGCAAATTAGAGATTCTTGATTTTATATATTCTATGTATTAAATATTGAAAAAAATAAATGAAAATGATTATTTGTGGTTTAAATATAACCAAAATCCATTTGAATTTTATATTATGTTTGTTTGTTTGTTTGTTTGTTTGTTTACATTCTAAAATAATCCCTTTGTCAATAATCCCTTTTATAAATAATCTTTTCATGGTCTGAATTTGAGTGCTCCCTTGGACCTTGGATTCTCCCTGGGATTCACTCAGGTAAAAAAAAAAAAAAAAAAAAAAAAACAGAAAAGAAAAAAATAGGAAGGAACTAGTACAATTCTGAGCCAAATGAACCTAACTACTTTAAAATAAATAGATGTATAAATGTAGCTAGCTGTGTCTTACTGCATAACTGGGAGTTCTCCATATCAACTTCCATATAGATTACAATATTTAGTAAAGGCATAAAATATGTTAATTTGAAGCTTATTTTAAACTATTAAAACTGTAGTAATTGCAGCAATAGTTTAGAACTTAGATCAAAACAAAAATTTTTCAGGAACTAATACTGTGTCATTGACATTGTTTAGAACTGCCAGCACAAACTGATAATAAAAAACAGGCTAACTGTTTGCCACTTTTATTATTTTTAAAAAATTAACTGTAGACTATGCATTCCTTTATTGTTTGCACCTGGAGCTGACTGTTCCCACCTCCCTATCCTTGTATGCCAATATTATTTATTATTCTTCAATATTAACAGTATAAACTAGCTGGTAAGAGATTTAAAAAAGTTCCTAATTAAAGTAATGTATAAAGCATTTTTTTACTAATTTAATGACACATTTTAAAGTAAAATCAGAGAATCTTATAGACACTCGTTAATTAATACTCAAACATCCCTTTCATTGAGGTTGGAAATTGAGTGATACTGAATCTATATTATAGATTAAAGGAGAAAGTGTTACAGGAAGGTAAAGTAACTACTCTCCACCACAAAACAGGCCATTCTTAATTTTGTATTGGATTCTGGGTTTCTAGCTCTGAAATCTTTATCTAGCTATACACTTCCCTCTTCCTCATGAAATTCTACTATTTCAAAACATCTAATTTTGTCACTAGACTGGCACTATGTGAAAAAAAAAATTTACAAAAGCAAAATTATTAGAGCTCTCTTTAGTGTAAGTGTAATTAGACAAGCATCAGCAAGGACAATGAATATTTTATGATCTTGTGAGTAAAGATGGAATTTTAATTTAAAAAAAACACACAAACAACAGGATAAATTAATCTACTTGTTCCAGTCAAGACATTAAATGTATTGAGCATTTACTATGTGGTAGGTAGTGTCCCAAGCATTGATGAAACCAGGTTCAACTAGGAATAGAGCTCTTGCTTTCAAAGAGTTTACAGATGTTTGTTTGTAGGGGCAGTAAACACATTAAATGATAAATAAATAGCTTTAATTACAAAACTGTGTTGTGGATAAAATAAGTAACATGGTAGATATAATTGGTAGACCAGCTACTAGTTTGAGGGTGATCAGATGACAACAGTTGAGTTTCATCATAAGGATGAACTGGGACATTCTGAAATATCTGGTCAACGAACATTCTTAGCAGAAACAAGATCAATGGAAGGAGCCTCCAGAATGAATAAATTCCAGAGAATAGAGGACAATGGGAGGGTACGGTATTGGAGCCATAGGCAAAGACAAGTAGAATCTTACATGAAGTTTAGATTTTATTCTACATGAAATGAAACATAATTGTACAATTTTAAGCTGAGAAATGAAGTTATTTGATTTACATTTTAGAAAATCAGTGATAGCAGTATGGATGGTGGGTTGGATGGGTCATGAGAGAAGGTAGGGAGACGAGTTAGGAGGTTGTTTATGTAGTTCAAATAATGCACAATAGTGGCTTGGTCTACAACTGTAGCAGCGAAATGTTAACTGATCAAATCTGGAATGTGTTTTAAAGTCAAAACCAGCAGCGCTTACTGATAGTAAGAATGTAGGGCAAGAGGGAAAGGACGTATCAAGGATACACTTAAGGCCTTATCCTGCAGTTGGAGGAGGGATGTCTCAATTCCTAGAATGAGAAGGGCTGGTGGAAGAAATAATATTTGGGTATCAATATTTTGGGGGGCACATTTTAGGTTTGGAAATCTATTCTTTGTACAAGTGCAAACTTCAATGAAGCAAGGGGTATTAAAACTAACTCTAAGGGATGAGGTCCAGGCTCGGTACATAAATTTAAGAATCATCAGTGTGACATATAGGGCTGTAGACTACTGCTATCACTACGGAAAGAATAAAACAAAAGAGAAGACCACTGGGGGTTGGGGTCACCTGGGTCACCTGAACATATGAAAATTCTGTTCGTCAAAGCAATCTAAACTATTTGAGAAGCTAAAGAGAGAGGTACCAATTTGATACACAGAAAACCAGGTCAGAGTCATGTCATCGAGTTTAGAAAACAGAAAGTTTTCTTAGACAGAGGGAAAGGTCACCTGTTTAATTGCTGCTGAGATGTCTAACAAGATAAGGATACAGACATGACCACAAACTTGGGAAAACTCTGGGTTATTTTTATTAAGAGACTTTTTAGTGAATTTGGAAGAGCTAGAGCTCATTTAGGTTAAATTAAGGAGATAATAGGAAGTGAAGAAGAAAATCCAGAGTATAGACAACGTGTGTGTGTGTGTGTGTGTGTGTGTGTGTGTGTGTGTGTGTAAAGATATACAGATGTAGATATAGATATAGATGACATATATAGATGATATAGATATAGATGATACAGATATAGTTGATATAGATATAGATATACACAGTAAAGTAGGAGGGCAGAATTATGGGAGTCATAAGGTACAAGATAAGTTGTTTTTCTTTAGGATGCATGACATTATGGTGCGTTTGTGTGCTGAAACAAACACTCCTACAGAGAGTTAGGAATTGAAGCTTAGATGATAAAGAGAATAACTGTTGGAATGAAACCCTTGAGAGTAGGGAGAAATGCAAATCCAGGGTATCAGGGTTGCCCACAAGGGCAACTTCTGTAACTGTAATGGTTGGAAAGGCTGAACAAGTGAATGTAGATAATGTAGGAAGGAAAGAAGACATGACAGAGTTAACTTAAAAAGTGCAAAGGTGATTTTTTTAGGAGACTACGGTGGGAGTACCTAGCAATATTGAGGGCTCATTTGGGATCTGTGGCCATTAACACAAAGTGAGCCCAGTCAGCAAGGTTTACACTTTTTTTTTTTTTTTTTTTTTTTTTTTTTTAAATAGCTGTCAGCTTCTTCGTGCAGGGGGAATATAAAACAATTGTCAGGTGAATGTTAAAACAGATGGGAAGACATGAGAGGAAGTTAAAGTTATTTAGAAGTGAATGTGGGTAGTGATCAACAAAGGAATCTAAGGCTGGATAAGTAGAAAAGTGAGATGTGAGGAGAAAACAAGGTCAACATGATAGAACGCTTTCATGTGTAATTCAAAGCACATTCATTCATATAATCATCTTAAAGGCAGAAAAAAAGGATTTACTTGAGTGCGATGTGTGTATGTGTCTGCCTTTGGATACACCAGTAAGAGGACCAGACGAGGGGAAGAAGGAAGGAAGTGAGAGATGGAATTATGAAGGAAGTTAAAATAGGAATGGATTTATTTGAAGGAGACATCTAACCAATTGCCAAAATAAAAGAGCAGTAATTATATATGCCAAGCATCCAACTAAAATACGACTTAATGCAAATTCTCAGGTAAAAGATAAATGGTACATAATTACATTCTGTAGTGAAAAATCTATACATTCAATAAAATCTAGTAGTAAATACCCACCAGATAATCAAGTAAGTTCTGTTTTATAATAAAGCTATGCATAATTTTCTTATCATACAATGTTTTTCCAAATATTATTTTTAATAAAAAATTTATATATATTAGAAGTACTATTGATATGAATTTTTCAGTTATGTAAATATTGAAGAGTATGGTTATTATATATTATTCATTTATGAATTAATTTTCAAACCACTGTTATTGCATGGTTTTAATGAATATGATAATATTCAATAAAGCACAGAGTGTCTTCAAATTTTAAAGGTTGAAGATTGCAGTATTCAAAATATTTTCTGTTTTCCACCATATCACATATGAATCGAGGGCGCCACAATGATGGTACTTGAGTCTCACTGAACTAACACAAATTAGGGCACAGGGCTGTCTCTAGATCAGAAGAATCTGGCTTTGGATTTCCACTTTCTGACATCCTACCTGAACTGATAGCTAAAAGTCTCATTTTCCTCATTATGATAGCAGTATTATGTTATTCCTGTGCACGTGGGGTTGTGGGATAACTAAATGAGATGCTGCTGCATATAAACCTCTTAACCCAACCACCAGAATATCCTAAAACATCAATTAATGCCAGCTATTTCCACTATAGAGACATAGCTTTTATTCTTTTGTTGATTATAAGAGGAATACATTAAAAATTATAAAATAAGAACAGGATATATAACCCTAGAAAATTTTGAGAAAAAAATAAAAGGGTAAAAAATCACTTAAAATTCATTGGTGGAATTGTTACCAAATGGAATTGCACTATAAAGATCTTCTAGTCAAGAAGCAGAAAAAGAGAGATGCTTCTTTTTTTTTTTTTTTTTTTCCCCTTTTAACAAACTTTGGGCATGTTTTTCATTTTCTTCACTGTTAAATAGTGAGGAAATAAATGATTACTAAAAAACAGTAGCCATTTGGTTACCTACTACATAAAAAAAAAAAAAAGTTCAATTTGTTGTATATAGAAAATACATTTAAAAACGGTATAGTTTCCATAACAGACATGTATCCATAGAAATATATTTTTTAAATGTCATCTTATACTGTATGATTACATTATTAAATGTATAAAACCAGACAAAACTCACCTGGGGTAACAATTACCCTTCGTTGGGGAGTAGTCTTTGGAAAAGGAACTGCTGTGGTGTTAATAATATCTGGTGTGTTTATTAGGGTGATGTTACATGGGTCGTTTTGTTTGTGATAGTGGACTATTAGGCCCATATTCTAAAATAAATTTTTTATTAGTCCTCAAAACAATTGTACCTCATGTTCTTACTGAAAAACAAAATCTAAAACCAATGTATATACTATATACATGGAATCATGGAAAGTCCATGATGAGAATTACTTAATTCTTCCCTCTTCATACATGTAATTCATTTTAGTGGATTACTTATACAAGGAAGCAAAATACTTTTCTTACATAACTTTAGTTCCAATTTTGACAGATATTTTTTCAAGAAATTCTGATTACCTAGTGTGTGAGTAAAGAAATCTGAATAGTGTGTATTGCCACAAAAGTTTCTTCTTATCGCAACTTTTATGAATTTTGAATCTGCAAATTTTAATATCATTGAATATGATATTAAATAGAAATTGTCTATCTGAGAAGATATTGGTATAAATTTAATTTTACCCACCGGCCTTTTGATAGCATATTGACTATCATATTATTGTCACACATATAATGTTTCATAATAAAATATTTCTCTCCTTAAACTTCATAAATAAAGAATTTGATGTAAAACCTTCCTTTTGTGTTTTTGCATGTGGGTATGTGCATGTCTCTTTCTGTGTGTGTGTGGGGGGTGTGTTTTAACTGACTGCCTTTATGGCTCCAAAGTAGATAAAGATTCAGAATACTTGTAATCTTGTAAAACTAGACACAGCATTTTAAATGTTTATCGTTAGTACATGCCCAGTGGCAGATGGTGGCATGCCATTTTAGAGCCACCTAGAGGCACAAAAATTGTCCCATGTTTTTCATTTTGGCAGATGAGCATGCCCCTATGGCAAACTTTAGAAAATAACTAAAAGACTTACACCTTCAAAACAGATTGCATTTATAGAGAGCTGTGTGCAATTCAGCAGGGGTGGTACTCTATAGAGGAATTTCAGAATCAATACATGTATATGTATAGAACAGTTGGGATAAAACTTTGGATATGAAATTAGCTCAACTGCTTTACTGTATATATCTGCTCCACTTATATAATTTCAACAAATCGTAAGTAATTATTTTTGGAGCACTACTAAAATAAATGTAAACAAATTTATGCATTCCAAATAACTTATTTTAAATATAAATTAAAGGTCAAATTTCCTACAGAACTAACTTCTCAGTACTGGTATTGCTCTCATATTTTAATTTGGCATATTAATACCCAGAGACTCTAATAACCACTAATTTTAAATCACATTGTGAATATACATCGGTTTTTGAGCATCTCCATTGACGAACAATTCGGCTTACAAACGCCATTAACCCAGAAGTAAATGTTTTGGTTTTCGAACACTCCTAGGAAGTCAAACATGTCACACAGCTTCCGCTGAGTGCAAGACCCTGGGGCCCAGCTGTCGGCTGTTTTCCAACGTTTCAGAACTCAAACGGTCTTCCAGAATGGATCATGTTCGAAAACATAGGTACCACTGTAATTTTTAAATTAGTAGCGTCATCAGATTTTCCCATAACTTGATTAATTTATACCTCTCCTTTACACATTTTTAAAAGTGGTGTCTCTATACTACTTATCTGAATCTTTTATCTAGTTCTCTTATTTTCATGGAATAAGAAAATATAAAATATTTACCTAAAAGCAATACTTTCAGACTTTTGGACTTAGATTGATCTTTAAAGTCATGTAAGGGGAATAGAGGGAAATTGTATTTGATCAAAGAATATTAATATGTTAAAAAAATCCAGATGGCCTAGACAAGGTGAGTGCAAACCTTTTCTGTAAAGGATCAGACAGTTAATATTTTAGATATTGGGGACCTAATAGTCTTTGTGGAAACTGCTCAGCACTGCTACACTGCAGTGCAAAAGCAGCCACAGATAATACTTCAATGACTGGGCATCACTGTGTTCTAATAAAACTTTCTTCATAAAAAGAGGAGGTGAGCAGAATTTCGTCTAAGGGCTACAGTTTGCAGACACTTGGCATATATTATCTGAAGAGTTTGCTGGTTTGAGGGACACACTGGAAAGATTAAACATATCCAATGTATTGGTGGGTGAATTGAGAGCCAGGGAAGGATTTGGCTGCCGCGGATTGGAGTGTTAGCTTAACAAGAAAACAAACAAACAAACAGTCTGGGAAGCAGATTTCCAAAATGATAAATTTTAATTCAAGATAATAGGGAGGTGTGTGTGTGTGTGTGTGTGTGTGTGTGTGTGTGCGTGTGTGTGTGTGTGTGTGTGTGTGCCTGTGCGTTTTGTGTGTGTGTTGTGGGGGGAAGTATCTGTAAAACTGTCCAATTCAAACTGACCTATACATTTATTGAGTTCTTACCATTGGCATCCTAGAGCCTCTGGAAATGAATGATAACCCCAAAGCATCGGAGGGGAGGTGTAAAATAGTAAAGTTTATATGTTAAACCAGATCTTATTAATTTTTAAAAAAACTAAAATAATTTCAAAAAAGCACGCATGTTTTTTGTCTTAATACTTCTCTTTCCCCTTTTGTGCTACCACTCTATTTACTATACATGTGAATGTCATCTTACTCATTAGCTGAACTGGTGATTTCTTTGATTTTACCTGTCCTTCCCAACCAGACCCTGAGCGTTTAGAGCAAGTCCTCTCTCTTTTTTATATTGGTATCCCCAGGGCTTATGACAATGTCTTGCCCAGAGTCCATTATAATTATTAAATAAGTGAATTATATAATTGAATTATGTTGAACTATATACTGTTATGAGTTCAAATAACAGTCCTGGGGGTGGTATATGTTGAGATTCACATTAGTTTGATTCACATTCTATTTTGATTTTAGCCCCAGGAAAGCATGTGATTTTCTGTTCTCTCCATGCTGCTTAGGTCCATAAATGGCTGGGCTTCATCCAGGCCCACTCTAAGCATGGCTTTCCCAGGGAAGCACTAGGTTTTTCTGACCCCTGATTAAAACTCACTAGTCCTCTGACATCTCCTTTGAGGCCTATTAGGTACCTAATCGGCTAAACTGTTGAATTTATTTATTTTTTCCATGGAAAAACCCACTTGTTTATTTGATTAAACAAAAATAAAATAAGCTGCAAAGATAAAATATTAAAGTCCAAAGAGACACCAACTTTGTTTCAAGGCTGCAGTAGCTGATACAGCATCTTGCTACCTTCTCCAGCCTTCTCTGTGAGCTAAAATGTTGATTTTAGATGAGGAAGGAATAGAAGAAAAATATAAAAATTATAACTTGCACTGTAATTGTTTTCTTTGTATTACTAAAGTAATGAAATATACTGCAGCAAATCTGAAATTATGGACACATGTAAATGGGAAAATCAAAATCTTCCATAGTAACTATTAATATTTGCAAATATTTACTAAATAAAATTTCAAATTTGATACCACAGCATATGTTACTTATATCATACTTATTCACCTACCATTGAATGGCCTTCTCATTTTGTTAAATACTCATTTTCAACCTCATTAAATGTCCCATATTTGTGCCTGTATTAAATATTTTTTATCGATTGATTGATTTACTAAGGGGCAATCTCTGTTCAGGGTATTGAGGATATAGCAAGAAATAAGCTAAGATCCCTTCTCTCACTGATTTTACATTGTAATCGGAGAGACAGCAAAGAGAAAAACACATAAATAAGATAAATTTGGTTTATTGAAGTGCTATGCCCTTGGTAAAACTGGCTAATGTGACTGTGACTATAACATATGAAGGGGAATGTATTATTTTGCCTTCAATCTCTTATAATTAAAAAAATGCTTCTATAAAAGGCAATAAACCTCTAGTTACATAACTATATGTATGCATTTCTAATTATATCCTCTGTGTAAATTCCTAATAATGGAATAGCTGGTTCAAAGCTTATGCATAATTTTTAAGATAGTATATATTTTCAAATGTCAGCTGAAACACTTTGAACATTTTAGACTACCACCAACAGATTACAAGATTGTCACAATCATTACCTGCCAAGTAGCAGGCTATGTGCTTTCAAATACCATAGGATGTGAATTTCAACAATCGATTGAGGGTGGCATTATTATTTCCATTTTATCAATGAAAAACATGAGGTCAGAGAAGTTGAGCCACAGTTCAAAGCAATGTTGCTGTTATGAAAGTCCCAAAGTACAACAGTCTGAACGCATGCCCCTAATGTGCTGTGTGATAATACTTCCAGAGAATGTCAGATTCATATGTTAGCTTCACTAAACAGAAGGGAGTGTTAGAGAAATACCTGTTTTGGGCTAGTATGGAAATAAAGAAATACTGTGTTTCTATAGTGCTCAAAGTTGAGCCTGAACAACCAGAAATACAGGTTAAGAACCATCTTCGCAATATGAGTAAGTCTTGTTAAGACAATGAATTATAGTAAGGCACACTAACACTGAATACCCAGGAAAAGTAATGAAAATTATTTTTACTTTTGGATGATACTTAATTGTTAAATTCTGGATCATAATTTACTCAGTCCCATCAGGTACAGGCTTTAAGAGGCCTAAAACTAGCATGATAATTCCATTCCCTGCGCAGAGTAACAGGTACAGGCACCTACACTGATTTAATCAGAGTTAGATCCTGGTTTGAGTTCCACCTCTGGAGGAGAAACACTTCCTCTCTGTGTGAAAATGTGGTCCTTCGAGTTGGTGGCAGTTATTTGTGCCCTCCAGTGGCACCAAACTTAGGATAACACTAAACCACCACAATGGTGAATGAAGAATTAAAAAATTATAATAACAACTAAATCTCTAAAATAATTGTTACCTGGCAGAGGAGAGCAACTCTAAAGTTAGGTTTTATGATTTTCATAAGAAAATCTAACTGGTAGATCTGCTGTATGTACAGCAATGACACATATATTATAGCCACTGAAATTGTTTCTAAAAATGTAATTAAATCTTCTTGTAATCAATGAATGAGGAGTGCTACCTAGAGATATATCTAATATGACGTTTTTAATTTTAACTCTACCTTCTCCAGCTAGAGGTTAGTATATTTCTCCCACTAATTCTATTTATGTAGAAATAAAGAAAAGTTGATGTTTTTAAAGAAAAAAAAATGTGTGTGTGTATATATATAATATATATATATATATATATATATTATATATATATATATATTATATATATAACTTTTGGTAAGACTGGATTATATATATATATATATATATATATATATATATATATATACACACACACACATATATAATATATATATATATTTATTTATATGTATAAATTTAAATACATGTATATTTATTTTATTTTTTTCTCTTTGAAAAAAAGTTTTTCTTCAGCTACCTTCTAAAGTAGGATACCAAATTTTCTTCTCTACCTAGCCATACTTAGAAAATATGTCATGCTGTAAAGTGAAAGGCATTAGCCTTAGCTAATGCACTGCCAATTGACAGCCATTAAGATCATTCATTCTGGTACATGATATTTATGTTATATCCATGGCTGAGACTGTCATTTACAACCAAGGTTAAATCTACTAAGATATGGGGTCTGTTACTACTGGTGTTGTCAAAATCTCAGACACTTTTTTGTAATGTGGACAATGAAGCACACATTTTTCAATATTACCAAAATTTGACAAATGCTGGACAAAAAATTGGACACTACTGACTGCTAATTATACTGCTTTATAAATTAAAAACAAAAACACTGGAATTGCATTGCAATATGAATAAGAAGTGATACGACTGAAATGATAATCACATAGTTTATTACATATCCATACACATGTATGATATCTTAGGGTCCCTGGGGGGGCGGGGGGGAGGGAGAAAAAACACTGAATTTTTTGTATAATTTTACCCATAAATCCACCTAGAGCAGATAATATGAAAGATCTATATGTATTTTTTTTTATTTAAAAAAACAAGCAAGCAAACTAGGGGAATTCCAGGGTCATTTATTTCAGGACCTAGAACATAACATACACGATTCTGAAAAGCACTAATAAATAAATATTATGTGGTAAGGAACTTGTTTTTAGATTTTGTCAAATGCAGGTGAATTTATAATTTAAAAAATGTCCCAACATGATTTCTGGTCAAGAAGGCAGAATGGGTAAATGCCATGCTCACCTCCTCTCAGGACCACATCAATTACAACTAAACCACAGAACAACCATTATTGACAATCACCTGAAATCTAGCTGAACCGAAGCCCTACAACTACAGTTTTACAGAAGAAGCCACTAGTAGAAGGGGCAGAGACGCAGAACAGGCTAGCCCCATACACATGTGTGACCATTAAAAAATCAGAAGGGAAATTTCAGCTGCAGACATTTACCCCAAAGGAGTGAGGGGTCCCAGGCCCGCCCCAGCCCAGGGTTTAAGTGCCAAGGAGAGAAGTCCCCATAACTTCTGACTGTGAAACCAGCAGAGATTGTGGCTGAGTGAGCTGGAAGGTGGCTGCATTCTGCAGCTCCTCTTAAAGGGATTAGGCATAGACTTACGTGATGATAAATGCACCTATTTTGAGCTCCAACACTGGGGTGGCAGCTCAAAAGATGCCAGGGGCATATGGGGATTAACTGAATTATGAGGCCTCAGAGTGAGGTCTAGAGCAGCAGCTTTCTCCCAAACAGAAGAACTTGTGGAAACCATTTGTTGTTGTTGTTGTTGTTGTTGAGCCTTGCCCTCCCTTCATGCAGATGCATGCAAGGGTCATATCTGAGTCTCCATTAAACTGCCAATCACCTTTCATCTGCCCTGCACTGGTGATTCCCTGAGGACACGCCCTACTGAACTTTTCAGCACAATCAAGCCGCTTTCAATGGCTTTTCATTACAAATGGCCTGCCTTGCCTCATAAGGCAGACTTTCCTAAAATCTCTCAAAAGTTCACAAAACCCAAACAAATTGCATCTGGCTTCAGCATGTCCTATACCACTGGCTGAGCCACCCTAAGTCTGGCACTAGCAAAAGCTGGCCTTGGTTTGTGGCTTGGCCTTTAAGGCACCTCCAAGCACAGTGTGGGTGGTGGCCATCTCTGAATTGCTTTGTAGTTCCTGGGTAAAGCACAGATTGCAGCTGAACTTGGCCTGTAGTAGGTCCCATACCAGCAGGCCCTGTGGCTGGCAGGTCCCGTGGCCAGCTTTGGAATGGGCTGGAGCATCACTGGGTCACCTCCAAGGACAACACACCCAAAGGGCAGATGGGCAGGCACCAGAGCCCTGCTGAAACAAACCCTGCTCTATGGGGTCAGCCCCTGCACAACAGCTCCTCCACTGTAGTCACAGCCAGTCCTCACAACCAATCAACCTGAGGATTAGTCCCTCCTACTGCTGTGCAAATAGCAATCAAGTCTCAACTGTAACAGGAGGGCGAACACAACCCACACAAGGGACACCCCTGGAGCACATGGCTCTGGTGACCAGTGAGACTGCACCACTATGTCCCATGGGATACCTACCACATAAGGCCACTCTACTGAAGCCGGGAGGCATAACAGATATACATAGAAACAAACACAGGCAGGCATCCAAAGTTGGGAGACAAAGAAACAAGTCACACATAAAAGACCGAACAAAGCTCCAGAAAAATAAATAAATAAATAAATAAATAAATAAATAAATAAATAAATAAATAATAAAGACAAGCAATCTATCAGACAGAGTTGCAAACACTGGTTATAAGGATGCTCAGTGATGTTTGGGAGAACTTCAACAAAAAGATGGGAAACATAAAAATTGAGATAGAAGACATAAAAAAGAACCAGTCATAAATAAAGAATAGGATAACTGAAATAAAGAATATATTTGAGGGATAGGATAACTGAAATACAGTATATATTTGAAGGAATCAACAGTACATTAGATGAAGCAAAGGATGGAATCAGTAATTAAGAAGATAAGGTAGCAGCAAACACCCAATAAGAACAACAAAAAGAAAAAAAAAAGGCCATATACAAATAAATAAGGAGAGTTTAGGGGGCCTTTGGGATAACCTCAAATGTACATACATTCACACCATAAAGGTACCAGAAGAAGCGAGAGGGGGAATAATATGAAGAAATAATGACTGAAAACTTCCCTAGCCACATGAAAGAAATAGATGTACAAGCCCAGGAAGCATAGTCTCAAACAAGATGAACCCAAAGTGTCCCACACCAAGACACATCATAATTAAAATGCCAAAGTTTTAAGACAAAGAGAGTATCTTAAAAGCAACAAGAGAAAATCAGTTAGTTACCTATAAGAGAACTTCTATAAAAGATTATCAGGTCATTTCTCAACAGAAACTTTGCAGGCCAGAAGGGACTGGCAGGAAATATTCAAAGTGATGAAAAGCAAGGACCTCAACCAAGATTACTCTACCCAGCAAAACTATCATTTCAAATCAAAGGACAGATAGAGTTTCCCAGATAAGAAAAGCAAAAAGGAGTTGACCCCACCAAACTAGTATTTCAAGGAATGCTACAGGGACTTTTCTAAGGCAAACTAATAATAATAATAGTAATAATAATAATAATAATAATAATAATAATAAAATCAATAAAAATATTAATAATAAAATGGCAATAACTACAAATCCATCAACAATTACTTGTAATGTAAATGGATTAAATGCTCCAAGCAAAAATTAGGGTGACTGAATGGATAAGAAAATAAGACCCTTATATATGCTGCCTGCAAGAGACTTCAGATCAAAAGACACACACAAACTGAAAATGTATTTCATGAAGGAAAAAACAAAAAACAAAACAAAACAAACAAACAAACAAAAACTATGGTAGCAATACTTGTATCAGACAAAATAGACTTTAAAACAAAGTCTATAACAAGTGACAAAGAAAAACCTACCAATCCTCCTTCTAGGCAATTATCTAAAGAAACACAAAATGCTACTTTGAGGGGACGTTTGCATCCATATGTTCATTGCAGCATTGTTTACAATGGCCAAGATGTTGAGGCAGCCTGGGTGTTTGTCAATAGATGAATGGATAATGAGGAAGTGGTACATATAAACAATGGAATATTGCTCGGGCATGGAAGGGAACAGATTTTTGCCATCAGCGTTGGCAAGGATGTACCTGGAGGGTGTTGTGCTGACTGAAGTATGTCAGAAAAAGACAGATGCAATGTGATTTCGCTTATCAGTGGGATCTAAAGAAGAAAAGAAATAATCAAAACAGAAACTAAATCATACAGAGGACATTTTGATGGTTGCCAGACAAGAGGGGTGTTGGGAATGGATGAAAAAGGAAAAGGGATTAAGAAGTACAAACTGGTTTTCACCAAGTAGTTATGGGGATGTAGAGTAAAGCACAGGGAATATAGCCAATAATATTGTAATACTATGTATAGTGTCTGATGGCTACTAGATTTTTTGGTTGATAGATGGGAGAGTGATAGGTGGGAGAGTGGTTACGGTGAAAAAGGTGAAGGGATTAAGAAGCACAAATTGATAGTTACAAAATAATCATGGGGATGTAAAGCGTAGGGAATATAGTCAATAATATGGTAATAACTGTGTATAGTGCCAGATGGGTACTAGACTAGTCAGAGGCTCATGTCTTAAATTATATAAATGTCTAACCACTATGCTGTACAATGGAAATTTATATAAAATAACATCGAATGTCAACTGTAATAGAAAAATAAAAGGGGGCGAAAAGATGAAGGGAAATAAGAGGTTCAAATTTCTAGGTATAAAACAAATTAGTCATGGGGATGCAATGTACATCACAGGGAATATAGTCAATAATATTGTGATAGCATGGTACGGTGTCAGACGGCTGCTGGACTTAAAATGATCACTTCTTTAGGTATATAGATGTTGAATAACCATTGTGTACACCTGAAACTAATGTAATACTGTATGTTAGCTATATTTTAAGAAAAATCTTGTAAAAAATATAATTCCAAAAGACAGATCTGGTTAAAATAAATAAAATAAAATAAAAATGACAGAATAAATTTGATCAAAATAGTTGAATATCACAATTCGATAAACTTTACCAAACATACACCTGTATTTATACAGAATAATGAATTGCTAATTGTTTTACTCAAAAGACAATATTAAGGGGATCATTTTTTGTGATAAAAATGTTTTAGTGATGAAGTTGCGTTGATGTGTTATGTTTACTATTATAAGGATAGCTTAGTTGATTTAGAGACATATGCTACCACAGTTGTTAAATATGGTCACAAGAGTTACCTGAAAGGGATTTTACACTACGTTTAATGCAATGTCTAGTTCACCTCCTCTATAATACTTTCAAAGCATGTCACTCCATTTTAGGGAAACTTTAATATTGGCCCCTTAGGTCATTGATTTCTTTACAGCAGGCTGGCTCGTTAGCTCAAAAGTCCATGGGTGTCCAACTCAGGTTTTTGTTTTTGTTTGTGTTTTCTTTTTTTTACAGAATCAATTGTTTTAAAGCCCAAATAAGGAGAGTTTTAGACATTTTGTGTCTCATCAGCCCAAATAAGCAGAGTTTTAGGTATTTTGTGTCGTGCCTGACTGCTTTGCATAGTTTTTTGTTTTTTTTGTTTTTTGGTTTTTGTTTGTTTATTTGTTTTTTAATTAAAGTTTATCAGGGTGACAACTGTTAGTAAAGTTACATTGATTTCAGGTGTACAATTCTGTAATGCATTATCTATAGCTCACGTTGTGTGTTCACCAATCAGAGTTGGTGGTAAGAAAAGATGAAATAGTACCATTTGTGACAACATAGATGGAGCTTGAGATTATAATGCTAAGCGAAATAAGTAAGAGAAAAAGTAGAGAACCATATGATTTCACTGATATGCATAGTTTTTGAAATTATACCCAACATCTGATAGCCAAAGATTAGATAAACCAGACACGATAAAGTCTCTAAGCAGTCCTTTGAAGCCCTATGACCCAGAGATTTCCCATCATGCTGCTCAGTGATATCACCTAGATACACAAGCAACCTCTCTTGTTTTGATCGCTCTCTCCCTAGGAATTTCCTTGCTTTCATCCCAAGTGGATATTAACTCACACCTTAAGCCTTGACAGTCTCATGCTGTGAGGGACTTGCCTGCCTTGCACACCTGTCAAAGCTCATAAGTGCTACTGCCACCTCAAGGTTTTCTTTTTCCTTGGTCAGCCCCCAAATCTCTCGAAATCCCCACAAGCATGCATCATGCACATACATTAATTTAACAATTATTAGTATTCTAGTGGCTATTACTATTGCCTTGATTTACCCTGTGAAATGTTTTTCCTTCTTATGTGATAGACCTTCATGTATTTCAGAACATAAGTATCTTATTTCCTCTGAGTCATATTTCTACAACAAAAACAATAATTCCTTCAACTCTTCTATAGCAGGACCTCAAATAACATCATTTCATTATAACATTGATGAGAAGAAAAAAAAAATGATTCAAGGCCAGGGCCTTTGTCTGTGTGGAGTTTGCAAAATCTCCCCATATCTGCATGAGTTTTCTCTGGGGACTCTGGTTTTCTCCCAAATCCCAAAGATGTGCACGTGAGATGAATTATTGTTTCTAAATTGTCCCAGTCTGAGTGAGTGTATGTGTGAATTCACCCTCTGATGAAAGGGTATCCTGTCCAGGGTGGGTTTCCCACCTTGCACCCTGAGCTACCAGGACAGGCTCCTGCCACCCACAAGCCTAAACTGTAGTAAGCAGGTTAAAAAAGAATTATTTTACTTGATTTATTATTTTTTTAAAGTATGTATAGCTCACATTTATTTCCATATTTAATATTAGAAGATGTTTGGTGATGATTTTGTGACCAGAAATATGCCATAGAAACTTAAGTTTTATTTATATCAATTAGGCTATGGAAAAGTTGGTTTCTTTATATCTGGTTTCACTTAAAGTCTCAGTTTTCAAGAACATATCCATAACAATAGGTGAGGACTTTCTGCACATATGTCCGAGTTTTATGTATTTTATCATTCTGATTGCCATCTTGGAATAAATTTTCCTTTGTCAAAATCCCTCTCAGAGAGATGCCAAAGATTAAATACCCATAGTGTTGGTTTTCTTGTACGGTGAAACCTGGGATTTTATGTTTATAGTTGACCCTTGAACAAAGCAGGGGTTAGGGACACTGACCACCTTGCAGTTGAAAATGCAGTTGTAACTTAAGTCAGATTTTCTCATCCATAGATTCTAAGTGGAAGATCAGAAATACTTTTTTTGATCCATGGTTGATTGAAACTGGGGTTGTGAAACCCCAGATGTGAAACCCTGATATGAAAAGAAACACCAGGTATACAGAGGGTGGACTGTGTACTAATAAAAAAAGAAAAAAAAGAAAAAATCCATGTATAAGTGGTTCCATGTGGTTCAAATCTGTGTTGTTCAATGGTCAATTATAATTTCACTAATTATTATGTATTATGTCAATACTAAAGTAAGTATTAACAGTATGAAATTGAGTACACTTAGCAAATACGCCATTTTGTATATTTGGTCAGTGTTATCTGTTAGTGTTTAGGAAGTTTAGAGTCAAACTTTCCAATAAAGATCAACACCATTACAGAGAAAGGGGAGACTTCCAGATGAATTATTGTTTCTAAATTGTCCCAACTTTAACAGGCTATGGATTCATCACCTAACAAAACACAAGCATGAGAGGGAGGATGATGGATCTAAGAAACACCCATAAAATCTGGGAGAAACTCATGGAAGTTTATTGGACTTGGTTGAGTTTTGGGGAGAGAGTGAATTACAGTTAAACACAGAAAATCCATGTGTATGGAAAAAGCATGGGATAACAGAAACAAATGTATATATTTTCTTCTCTCAATCTAAAAATCTGTGGGTGGACCCTTGTCAGTCCCATGATGCTATGAGGCTGTAAAACAGCCAGGTCAGGTCGCTGACTAAAATTATGAAAATTCTGGAATACCCTGAACACATAAAAGTTGGTTCTGAAACTGGCCCCTTGGGTGTCTTCCTACCCCACACAAGCAGAAGCCAAACTTTTGTTAATTACAACCAAGGAAAGCCTCACTTACAAAGAAAAAAGGCAGAGGTTGAGGTGAAGGAAGTTTCCAGTAAGAATAGGGTTACCCCTTTGAGAACAAATTGCTAACAACAAGTACTTCTAAAGCCAAATGTATATTGGTTATAATTATGTAACAATCCTTCCCTCCTAAACTCACCAATTACAGCACAAGCTTGGGCTTTTGCCCATTGTCCCCAGAGCCACATTAAATTCCCAGAAATACGAGGTCATAAAGTAATTATTTGAGTAGGACAGTGTTTATAAAAAAAAAGTTAAAAACTAGAAAACCTATAACATTCAAATCTAAATTAATGGATCAAAGGTAAAAGAGTGATTTTAAAAAATCTTAATATATGTCTTCAAGAAGATAAAGGAAGCTATTGGCCACAAAAACTTGTGGCAAGTAATCATAAATAAAAACTGGTTAGAAATACTGAGTATGAAAAATTCAATAGCTAAAAAATCAAAGGTGTTAAATAGATTGACAAATACCATATATACAGCCAAAGAATGATTGCAGAAATAAGGGTCAGATAAGAAAATGTCCGGAGAGGAGAAAGATGTGAAAAATTGATACCTTTACATGAATAAAGTTGATATCTTTAAATGAAAATAGTCAATATTTGTCCCTTCTAATATACACATATTTATTACAAATAGTGATTTGCATATTATACTAAAATATAATTTACAGAATATCATAATTATACCTAACTTTATTTTAAAAAAATAAAGGAAACTGAGGAATGGAGTTGAAAGAGAAAAATTAATAAGAGAAACTTGAATTAAACAATAATGATAATATGCCACGAATTGAAGAGCTTGATTAACTCAAGCTCTTTGCACCAGGTTTCAAAATAGTGTATAAGTGATAAAATTCAGCTGTTGGGGACCATCACACATTATCTTCTTTCTAAATCCAAGGAACAATGTTGAAAACTAAGAAATTTCGTGAAACACAGATCTGGTGTGTTTTCAGCAAACTACAAGTATCCTTTGTTTTTGCTGTATTGGCATGCATACTCACAGTTAGTTGTAAAGAAAACTTTATATTTTCCACTAAAATATGGACATTAGTTTTTTTCTGGAACATCCTTCTTAAAATTATTCAGGAACTGGCACAAGATGAAGTATAACACCTCTCTCTTCTTTTTAGATACTAGGTGTATACATCTAGTTAAAGACTTCTGTTAGTGGTACAGGACTCCTCTCAACTTTCAGCAAATTAGTTAGAAACCAAATTGAAAGGATGAATGTGCCTGTTAGTACTACTTTAACCACTATCTTCCTCTCCAGCTTTAAAAGTCAGAAGAGTTTCCTGTCATCCACATTTACTTTTCTCCCTACAATCATAATTACATGATTAATTTGCTAAGCAAATCTATTTTGCTACAGTGTTCAGATAAAATGTAGAATAGTCAGCATCTTAAACCCCAGAACACAAGTTAGTGCACCTGAAAGTGTGTCTTTGGTAGAAAAATGTGGAGTTCAACACTGTTTGAAGTAGCAAGAAAACAAGAAACAACCAGTATGTCCATCGATAGGTGAATGGTTAAGGAAAATCATGATTCTACTTAATTGTTAGAAATATTGAGTATTATTTGTTCATGTCGTTTTATTAATGAAAAGGTAAGAAAAGGAAATGATATAAAGTATGATTCCACTTCTACTTAAAAATAAATAAATAAATAAATAAATAAATAAATAAATAAATAAAGGAAAAAGAAAAGCCTGTATCCTTGTATTTACACGTAAGACCAGAGTAAAAGATATGGTAGGACATACACAAAAATATTATTGAAAACTTTGAGAGAGTAAGGATAAATTATAATTATTCCCTTATGTACCTCCATGTTATTTGATGTGTTACAATGAACTCGTGTTGCTTAAAAAACTTTGATATAAAAATATGTGCATAGTTTTATGGTATACAAACAACTGTTCAAATACATAACAACCATTGGCACCACTCAGAAAAAGAAAGCTCTTTTCATCTTGATCTTTTTTGTGTATGCATCCAGTATTAAGTCACTTTTTTTTTGTTGTTGTTGCTTTAACTGGCAGGTGCAGAGAAAAGAGAGAAAAGGAAACTAGATAACCTTCAAATATTTGGAAGCTGCTATGAGGGTACACTCTTTAAAAAATTCACTCTGTGGAATTTAATAACATCCATTTCACAAACCACAGAGTTTTCCTAGCTCACAAATCAATTTCATTCTATTATATTGGTGAATTAGTTTATTTTCGTGAATTGGTTGTTCCACTTTAACTGTTGGCCTTCTAATAAAAGGGAAAAACATGTATTAGGAGTATAGAAAATAGTCAAAATAATAGCCCTGTAATACTTCTTACTTATCACCTAACCTCTTCTTTTCAGGTTTCCCCATGCCTCAGTGACCACAAGCTGTCACCACTGAATTAGCCTTGACAAGCCTATCCACCACCCCGGTTCTTTCAAGAAGTAGATTGCTGAGGATACAATAATGAACAGTTCTAACGAGATTGTCACCCATTTGCTCGTAATCTCACGCAGAGACTTTGAAATCCAAGTCAGGCATCACCACTCTTGTTATATTTAGGCCATTGATTCTGAGGAGCCATTTAAAAATCATTTCCCTTCTTTAAAAATGACAATTATTATGGATATCTAAAAAGATATATAAAAGTTTGAAATAAATGCCCTGTATGAATATATGTGCGTTTATATAAGTAAATAGAATAAAATTTACACTTGTATACTGGAGTGGTATGCATATTAGTGTACATACATATAGAGTTTGGCTTTTTTACAGTCCACATATAAATGAGATCATCCAATTTTGTCTTTCTCTGTCTGACTTATTTCACTTAGCATAATGCCTTTAAGGTCCATTCATGTTGTCACAAATGGAAGGATTTCCTTCTCTTTTATGGCTGAATAATATCCCATCCATCCATCAAAATATACTTAGGCTATTTACATGTTTTGGATACTGTGAATAATGCTTCAGTGAACATGGGAGTGCAGATATCTCTTCAACATAGTGAATTTCGTTTTTCTCGGAGCTATAACCAGTAGTGGTATTGATTGATCAGATGGTAGTTCTATTTTTAATTTTTTGAAGAACACCTATATTGTTTTCCATAGTGGTTGTGCCAATTTACATTCCCAACAACACTTTGCAAAGGTTTTCTTTTTTCCACATCCTCACCAATACTTTTCTATTTTTGAAAATACCTATTCTAGCAGGTGTGAGGGGATATTTCATTGTGGTTTTGATGTCATTTCCCTGATGATTAGTGATGATCAACTTAATTCCATGTACCTATTGGCCGTTTGTATGTTGTATTTGGAAACATGTTTATTCAGTTCCTCTGCCTATTTTTTCATCAGATTATTTGTGGTTTTTTGTTTGTTTGCATTTGCAATTGGGTTATATGAGTATTTTAATAGTTTGAATATTAGCCCCTTATTTGATGTATAATTTGCAATGTTATCTCCCACTCCATAGGTTGCCTCTTCAGTCAGTTGATTGTTTCTTTCACTGTATAGAAGTTTTGTTTTGTTTTGTTTTGTTTTGCTTTGTTTTGATATAACCCTACTTATTTATTTTGCTTTTGCTGCTTCAGTTTTTGGTGTTATAGAAAAAAAAAAAAATCACTGTCAAGACCAACATCAAGGAGCTCTTTCCCTATGTTTTCTTCCAGGAGTTTTACCATTTTAGGTCCTTCAATTAAGTATTTAATTCATTTTGAGTCAATTTTTATTAGTGGTGAATGATAGAGGTCCAATTTCATTCTAGTCCTCGTCAATGTCCAGTTTTCTCAATACCATTCATTGGAAAGGCTTCCTTTTTCCCCATCGTGTATTCTTGGTTCCTTTGTCAAATGAGAGTTGATTGTATATATGTGGGTTTCTTTCTAGACTCTCAGATATATTACATCAGTCTACGAGGTGTGATCACACAATATGGTGAATGTTAAATTAATATATATATATATATATATATATATATATATATATATATATATATACATTTACTGTAATATATAAAAATATATTTACTGTTATATATATATATAACATATATATATATATATATATATATATATATATATATATAACATATATATATATATATATATATATATAACAGTAAAAGACATATATATATATATATATAACAGTAAAAGAGACATTGCCATTAATTCCTCTCAAAATACCCCCGCCCCCACCACCCCCCAAACACTTATTCCATCGTTCTTGCCACTTTCTGAAGCAGTTCTGGAAGTCCGCTTTCATGAATGTCTTTAGTTGCATTGTAATGGTTCCCTCGTAGTCTGGAATCATTTTGACTTTGGGGAAAAACCAGAAGCCGCACGGTGCCAGATCCAGTGAATAAGGTGGATGAAGACACACCGTAATGAATTAAGAAGAGTGAAGTTTTACACGTGGAAAAATTTCTATAACCTTTTTGATTACGCTCTCTCTACATATATATGTATGTATACATATTTTATATATACATACAAAATACATATAATATACATGTATATACGTGTGTATATATGTATTTTGTACACTTAGAGTGTTAAAGGACTATGTATACATCACAGATATTCCATAAATTCTGGTTGCATTAATGTATGAATACCAAAAATTGCACAGGAAGATTGGTTATTAATATTTTATTAATCCTACAACTGGATTCATATTTTCTAATGTACAAATTTATAACAGTAATGCAAATTTCCACTTCTCCTTTAAACATTTGGTATTACTTCTGTCCTTTTCTAATGACACAATTTTACTCCTAATATTGACAGTGACAAGATTTATGAATTGAGAACATCTGTGACAATTTACCTATGTCGACAGAGTCCTGTGATCATTTGTTCACCCAATCCCTAAGAGCCCAACCAAATATTCAAACTTCAAAATCTAGTGTATAATATCATAAAATTCTATTTCAGGAAGCTATGTTCTTTCAATAGAAAAATCACTTCCCTTAGAGGCTACACAATCATTGCCAGATTAAATGTGCCTTTGCAATTTCTCATTCTGTTAAAATGGTCTTTCTCAACATGTGCAGTGAAAGGAACTGACTTTTGTCATACTTTATACACACACACACACATATATATATACACGTATATACATATACGTGTATATATATATATATATATATATATATATATATATATATTAGTAATTCACACTTGTCTTGTACATTTGAAAAAATAAATGAGATTTATGCTTAAAAGATAAGCATTATATTTCATTTTTTAATATTTTAAAAATTTTCAATTACAGTTGACATACATTATGTTATTTCCAATGTACAACATAGTGATCAGATGTTTATATAACTTAGAAGGTGATCACCCCAATAAATATAGTACTCATCCGATACTATACGTAGTTATTACAATATTATTTACTATATTCCTTATGCTATACTTTCCCTCCTCATTTCTATTTGGCAAAAATTTGTACTTCTTAATCCATTCCCCTTTTTCTCCCTGTCCCTATCCCCCTGCCCATCTGACAACACTCAAAATGTTCTCTGTATTTATGAGTTTGTTTTGTTTGTTCATTTATCTTGTTCTTTAGATTCCATATATAAATAAAATCATATGGCATTTGTCTTTCTCTGTATGACTTACTCCACTGAGCATAATACCCTCTATGTCCATCCATGTTGTTGCAGATGGAGAGATTTCATTTTTTATGGCTGAGTAATATTCCACTGTATATATGTACCACCGCCTCTTTATCTACTCATCCATCGATGGACACCCAGGCTGCCTCCACATCTTGTCCACTGTAAACAATGCTACAATGATCATGTGAATTTGCACGTCCCCTCGAAGGAGCATTTTGGATTTCTTTGGATAAATAAGCAGAAGTCGTATTACTGGGTCCTTCTGTGTCTCTTGTTATAGCCTTTGTTTTAAAGTCTATTTTGTCTGGTACAAGTATTGCTACTCCAGAATTTTTCTTTTTTCATTTCTGTTTTCATGAAATATCTTTTCCCCATCCATTTACTTTTAGTCTGTGTGTGCCTTTCAATCTGAAGTCAGTCTCTTATAGGCAGCAGGTGTAAGGGTCCTGTTTTCTTATCCATTTAGCCACCCCATGTATTTTGATTGGACCATTTAATCCATTTACATAAAGTAATTGATGAAACTTATGTAGTTATTGCCATTTCACTAATATTTTTTACAATTATTCATTTATTTATTTGTTTGTTTGTTTTTATTTATTCAAAAATCCTTTTAAAATTTCTTGTAATACTGGTTTGGTGGTAATGAATTCCTTTAGCTTTTCTCTTGTCTGGGAAGGTCTTTATCTCTCCTTCCATTCTAAAGAATAGCTTTGTTGGGTAGAATAATCTCAGTTGTAGGTCCTTGATTTTCATCACATTGACTATTTTCTGCCAATCATTTCTGGACTATAAAGTTTTTTTATTGAGAACTCAGCTCACAGTCTTATGGGAGCTCCTAATCTATTGTTGATTCCTTGTAATGTATTATTTATTTCTGTTATTATATTCCTCATTTGTAGTTGGTTCCTTTTTGTGTTTTCTATCTTTATTTTTATGTTTCCTATCTCTTTGCTGAAGTTCTCACTGAGATCACCGAGCATTCTTACAAACAGTGTTTTTAAGTGTGCACCTATTTGGTGGCTTTTCTCCATTTTGTGTAGTCCTTTTTCTATAGCTTTGTTGATTTAGGACTTGTTTCTTTGTCTCCCCATTTTGGATGTCTCCCTGTGTTTGTTTCTATGTATTAGGTAGCACTGCTATGTCTCCTGCTCTTTGTAGCACAGCTTCATGTAGTAGATGTCCAGTGGGTCCCAGTGGTGCAGTCTCCCTGGTTACCTGAGCCAGGTGCTGCAGGTGTGTCTGCCGTGTGTGCCATCCTGTTATAGCTGAGCCTTTATTGCTGTTTGCATGCCAGTGGAAAGGAATGATCCCCCAGGTTGATTGGTTATGAAGATTGGCTGTGATTACTTTAGATGAACTGCTGTGTAGGGGCTGACCCCATAGAGTAGGACATACTTCAGTAGGGCTCTGGTGACTGCCGAGTCTGTCCTTTGGATGTGTTGTCCACAGAGGCAGCTAAGTGGTGCTCTAGCTCAGTCTGTAGTCAGCCACCATGTGTGTTGGTCCTGGGGCCTCCTGGGAGGGGCTTCACTATAGGCCAAGTTCCACCTGATATGAGCTACAAGGCAACTTACAGATGGCAAACAATCATGCTAGGCTTGGAGGTGTCTAGGAGAGCCTAAGTTGAGAAATGAGGGCAGCTGCCAACTGTTTGAGCTTTGTGAACCTTTGAGAGATTTAAGAAAATCCTGCAGCATGAGTCAAGAGAGGCCATTTGTATGAAAAAACCACCAGAAGATGCTTGGGTGGGCCTACAAATTGGTTGGGACAGGATCTCAGGGAATCACCAAGTAAGGGCAAAAGGTGTTAGCCAGGTTGATGGAGACTCAGATATGGTGCCTGCCTGCATCTGCACACTGGATGTGGTGAGGGCTCAACAAAGGAATAATGGATTCTGCCAGTACTTCCATCTGGGAGAAACCTGGCCCTCCAGCTCTCGCCCTGAGGCCTCACAATTCAGTTTCTGCCCATAGGTCCTTGGAGCCTTTACAGCTGCTGCCCCAGCATTAGAACTCAGAACGAGTGAGTCCATCAGTGAGTAAGTCTCTGTGTGTGTCCTTTAAGAAGCATGGTTGGGAATCCAACTTCCTCCATCTCACTCAGCCTCAATCTCTGCTGGTTTTCACAGCCAAAAGTTGTGAAGACTTCCTTTCCTGGCCCTGGAACACTGGGCTAGGCACTCTGATATGGGGCTAGGGACACTTGCTCTTCAGGGTGATCTCCTCAGCCAAGATCCTGATATATAACTGATACATGTGGGTGTGGGACCAGTCCATTCACCATCACTATTCCAGCTACCAGTCTCCATGTGACTTCTTCTATGTTCTTAGGTACAGGACTTCAGTTCACTTAGACTGTAGGTGATTCTCAGTGATGGTTGTTTTATAATTTAGATTTAATTTTGATGTGGTCATGGAAGATGCAAGTACAGCATTTACTTACTATGCCATCTTGACCAAAAGAAATTAATAAGTGTTTTATTTTTAAAAAGCAGATTTTAATAAACTTAAAGCATATGTATAGAATATATTATCTATGAAAATAGACCTTTAAGAATCTGAAGGTTGTGACTTTTTGAAAATTATGTTTTAATCAAAGGTTCACATATGTCTGTGAGTAAAATATAAATGTGTGTGTATGTATGACTGTTTGTGTTTTCATTCATATACTGAAAAATTCAATTTCCAAGGAATGCATCTTTTGCACAACTGTAATGATTTACGTTTAATTTTTCTTTTCCATCTCATATATCCAAGCATTTCAATTATAAGTTTACCCTAGTATAGAGAATCATCACTATATCTTAGAAGTATGCTTTGCATTTTTAAACGTATCCCTTTACCTAAAGTCTGTCACTAAGTGTAAATTAAATAATTGATGTTGATGTATCTATTAAAAAACTATTTCTTGCTCTTAAAAATATCACATAATTCAACATCAAGCCAATGTCTTAGACAAAAATAATTGTCATGAAAATAAAATTAAATAAATACATAGCTCTAGTTCAATTCCCAAACCTATAAATTATAGAAAAATGAAGAAATCTGGAATTTGTGGATTTGGATTGTTGAACTATATACATCCTTCTCCTAATTTAGGTTCATTTTAGGATTTATGTGGTCTTTATTAAAGATCATAGAACAGTGTCATAAGAATACAATGACTCACCTCTTCCTATAATAGAGGAAACAGTGTGGAAAAGAAAAAAAAAAAATCTACAGAAGAGTTCAGGAATCAAACCCAACAGTCTAAAGTCCAGAATGAAGAGTTAACGTCTCTGAGATTAGACCTCATTGACATATAAGGGGGAAACATTAGTGAAAAAAAATCTTAGGTAGACAAAAAAAAGTGTCACTAACATATTTACAGTATAAGTTGGTGTGAAGTAAATATTGAAATCAATACATTGGCAGAGAACACAAAACTTATCACCTGAGCCCTGCTCCTAAGCCATAGTACCCAAAACAAACTTCTCCCTCTTCTCCATGTGCACCATTTACCCTAACAACTCATGCCTTTGCACATTCTGTCCCCTTTGCTTTGGCTACCAGAAAAAAACATACACAATTATTTACTGTTTTGTTAATATGATATCTCCTACTTCATCTGTGCTTTACAGCAGTCCAAATTACCTTTCTGATAACAATTAAGATTATATATTGCTCATTATAAGTATTTTCTATTACTTATCTTCCTTCTCCTCTAAACTGTTTGATCTTTGCCTTTATAGTATCAGTTATCCATTCCTGTCTTTAACATGTTTGTATGTAGGAGGTATTTATAAACATTGGTGTGAATGTAATAGAATTCTCACATAGGGAATTAAGGAATTCTAAGTCTTTAAAATTACAGCTGTAGAAGCACTGATGGTCATTCATTAGAGTTAAGAAATGACTCCAGTTACACAGATTTAGCTGTGAAGTGCCATGTTCCTATGTGCCTCAGTTTCTTCAGCTATAAAGTAAGATTAATAAAAATAATACCCACACCTTGTCTGGTTTTGGGAATTGAAGGAGATAATGCCTTTAAAGAATAGAATGTAAAGCACAGTATGTGGTACTTCCCTAGGAAAACTAAACAGCTTTATTTCCCCACCAACGAACATTATTTCTCTTTGTTTATTCTTGTTATTTTACTTTTATTGCTTAGCTAATTGTGAGTTCTACAAATTTTACAAGTTAAGCAACTGGAAATAAGTTACAATAATGAAGACAAAAGGGGAATATTATAACAGATCTAAAAAAATAATCCAAGATGGACAATGAGTAAACATCTTTACTGTATTTCTATATCTCTATTGTATTATTCAATAAATACTTTTTAATGTCAAGAATGGGGAAAGGTCTCTATAGCAAAATAGGTAAAGCTTTATAATTCCAGATTGCTAACATGAACTTCTAAAAGAGTTGTTGATCTTTGTTACTGTATGTAATGTATGTATACATGTGTGCATATACACATGCATACATATATCAATTTTGGATCTTCCTACCAAAGGAAGAATTTTAGTTGTCCTTTATTGTAAATTAACCCTCAATTTATAGTAATTTAAGAGCATAAATTTTATAAGGAGTATATATATTTTTAAATAGCATCTTTCATGATCTTTATTTATGGGTTAAAATAGTCTATAAAAATATATATATATATATACATATATTTATGTTATACATATTATATATATGTATACATATTATATATATGTGTATATATATATATATATATATATATATATATACACATATATATATATATATATTTAATTACAAAGTGTGATCAAGAAATACCGTGAGTAACATTCAATGGAAAGGCAGGGATCTTCAATACGAGAAGCAATGTATGGAGCCTTAGTAACAGTGTGTCACAAGTTTCAACTTGTTCAGTGTAGTCAGTCAGGTGTGAGCTATGGTTGAAAGAAGGTATGTTTTAAATTGTGCTGTAAATCATGGATCAAGAACAACACATTAACATGAAATGGACAAACGGTTTCATCCTACATCATGACAATGCTCCATGTCACACATAGCTTCTGGTACAGCAATTTCTGTTAAATAAATTATGGTGTGTCTTCATTCACCGTATTCACCAAATCTGGCACCATGACACTTCTGACTCTTCCTGAAAGTCAAAATGACCATGAAAGGTAAACGTTTTGAATCAATTCAAGAC
This sequence comes from Rhinolophus sinicus, assembly GCF_057876585.1. Classification (NCBI taxonomy): domain Eukaryota; kingdom Metazoa; phylum Chordata; class Mammalia; order Chiroptera; family Rhinolophidae; genus Rhinolophus; species Rhinolophus sinicus. The sequence goes on from NC_142517.1 coordinate 136,351,642, forward strand.
ATTGAGGCAGCCACGAAAGTGCAACTAAAGACACTCATGAAAAAGGACTTCCATGACAGCTTCAGAAAGTGTCATGAATGATGGGATAAGTGTGTTGGAAGCAAGGGGGAGTATTCTGAGTGGGCTTAATGGCAATGTGTCTTTTACTGTAATCCTTGTTTTATTTAAATATTCACTGCATTTTTTGATCACACTACACACATACACACACGAGTTCTGACAATTAGGTTTGCGGACTTCTTGCAACAATGTTGCTAACCTTTTTGATATCAAAGGGATGATCCATTATTAATTTGTACCAACTGGACAAACAGTTAACCAAGTTTACTATTTGGAAGTGCTGAAAAGGCTGCTTGGAAAGGTTATACAATCTGAACTTTTCACCAACAATTCATGGCCCTTGCATCACGACAATGCAGCAGCTCACACAGCTCTGTCTGTGAGGGAGTTTTTAGCCAGTAATAACTGTACTGGAACACCGTCCCTACTCACCTGATCTGACCCCCAATGACTTCTTTCTTTACCTGAAGATAAAGGAACTATTGAAAGGAAGACATTTTTACAACATTCAGGACATCAAGGATAATACGACGACACTCTGATGGCCATTCCAGAAAAAGAGTTCCAAAATTGCTTTGAAGGGTGGACTGAGCACTGGTGTCAATGCATAGCTTCCCAAGGGGAGAACTTCAAAGCTGACTGTAGTGGTATTCAGCAATGAGGTATGTAGCACTTTCTCTAGAATGAGTTGGTGAACTTAATTGGCAGACATCACATATATACTCCAGAACTAACCTGTGGTTAGTCATTTGCTCAAGCTAGCAAAAACGCAGCCTAAGCATTTTGGTGATTAAAGAGCCATTTATTTCATTTGACTTAATTTCTAGCATTGGCAACATAACCAATTTAGGAAAACGAGTGTTTAACCAGCAAAGTGTCAAATTAAGGGAAGTAAATTTGGGCATGGCTCTTGAATATGGTTCAGTTTGCAAAAGAGTTTTTCATTACATATTAATAGAAAAAAAATGCTATGGGGGAATTCTATGACAAGTTGTGTTAAGGAAGCTTCTTTTAATAGTAAGAAATGGATGGAATCACAGGCTTTAATGGACAGACCTATATGGTGGGTGGAAGGGGAAAAGGGGAAAAGGTAAATGACTTTGAAAAGAAATTGATTTTTCCCTTTTCTGTTCAAAGAACAAAGATAAAGGCATATTAATTGGTTGGTGTCTGTTTTATAGTGTTTACAAATAGAGGATAATTCATCTTGATTTCGTAATTACCAGTTACACAACCAGCATATGACAAGTCTGACAAGCAGGCTTTTTCAACATGGACTAGATATTAAAATGGCAAGTGTGTTAGTCAGATTAATAAATCAAGGTTATGCCATTTGATAAATTATTTCTTTTTTAATAGGAGATATTATTTAAATTTGTATGATAATTTTAAAATGTCTATATCGTATGTGTTCCTAAATATCAAATATATCACTAAACTTGATTGATCGATAAAAAATATTTTCCAAAACACTCTAAAATAGCCAATTGAATATTTTCTTCTGGATAGGGCTGAGTTGGTTCTTGGAATAGAAGATTGTGTTCTTGATTATAAGATTATGAAATTATAAAATAAAAGGTCCATAGATCACATGAAGACCATGCTATTGTCACAATGACAACCTTGCTCTGGACTGAGTGTTGAGTAAAAAGAATTCATCTGATTTCCATAAAACACTGCCTAAGCTACAGAAAAGGATTTCATAAAACCATTTGAGCCCTACATACAGATCAAGGAAAATCGTTGCAATCTTGCATCTGATTCTCACTGTCTAGACAAGACAATGTCCTGGAAATGACCCCAGTAGAAACCAGCAGGGGACTATTATTTTTCTTCCCTTTTACAACATTAGCCTGGGGTCAGGAAGATTTGAACTGCTCAATATTTCTATTACATTAATGGCACAATTATCACATAGGGATCAACTTCATGCTGCTAATATAGAAATGCTTCTGGAAGTAATTTCTGGCTCTGCTGGGCAAGGCAATCTATTAGGTCATTTGTAATCTCTGCAAACCTAGTGGAAAGAGTACAGATTTTGGCCGTCTTGAGTATAAATTTTGGTTCTCTATTTATTTATAAAGTAACCTTGGCAAATTACTTAACATCTTTGAGTTTCACCTGGAGGATAATAGCTTCTATCCGATAGTAAAATGGTAAAGATTTATGAAAAAATACAAGGAAACAGCTATTACAGTGTTTCATGCATAGTAAGCATTAGGTAAGTGGAAATTATTACCATCATGTACAATACGTTGCTCATTCCTTTTTAATGACTGATGTCATCTTGATATACAAAAAACAGTCTCTAATTTATTTTCTTTGTCACATTGAATGTTACCTCAAAAGCATTCAAAAACGAATACATGAAGAGTGTTAAAATGTAAATTGTTCTGAAAATTACTGAAGAAGCTTGACTGATCCTTGTGGTCAGAAATGAGGTAGCTATAGGAAATAGAAGTAAATGCGGAAGTTACTGGTTCTTTTACAATGTCTCCACTGGTTTAGGTTTTGTGACTTCCTGGATGGATGCATGTATTGGTTAGTTTATTCTGTTTCCCTAAGGGAGAAGGTTTAATTGCTTTCCCCTCTATTGTATCAGTGAGCACAGTTTTTGCAACTGCATATAGCCAATTGTAACTATTTACGAGTTTTTAGAACTGAGAACTCTGAAGAAAGTGAAACAAATCAAATAATAACCAAAACCAAAATCAGCTTCATCTCAGCTTCAACTGTCACCAATTCCCACCTATTAGATAGTTCACATACCCAACCTTCTAGATACGTCATACAATCCTTAAGGAAATGTCTTAAGGATTGATCTGATAATCCACATTGGAATTCTGTTTTGAAGCAAGATTAATATACTGCTCTTTACTCTATAGACAATTTCAAAATATACAAGTAGTGATGAGACCTGTATTGGAATTAGCATTTATTTCTGTTTATATACAATGTCATTTTATTTCGTATGCTAAATAGTTTCTGGGTGTTGAGTTATATTATCAACAACTTTGTTCAGAGAAAAGAATCTTCTATGTCTAAATAGTGATGTTTATAACTATTTGATGAACCATTTTTTTCCCCTCAAAATCCCTTACTGTAATGGTAATAAAGTACACGATGTAAAATCCGGTTCAGAAATAATAATCACATTTTAAATAAGTTCCCACTTAGAGAGTAAATTCATTTGTTTTTTATTATTAGTCCAATCATTATTTACTAATTTGGTATGATAACTTTTGCCTCTTTGACTAATACATAAACCCTTTAGTAGTAGGGGTCTACATAGTAACTTAAGTACTAGGTAGTATATGCTATGTTTCAACAAATAGCTATTAACTGATTCCTAAAAACCTTTAGATCACAATAAATTTAGAAGGAATATTATGACTCATGCCTAAATCCATTTGAATCAGTTTGACAGCAAAATTATTGTAAACAGTTATACAACACATGAACTGTGTAAATGTCCTGAATTTTGAGAATAAGGATCTATTGAAGCAATAATCTTCAGGACCATTCCTTTTATTTGTTAGTCTAAATTTAACAAGGAAAAAGTTTTGAATTTTTAAAAAGTAAACCATATTTTCACAAAATTTGGTCTCCACAGACTTCTCTCCACCTTTTAAATGAGTCATTGGTTCTTTAAAGCAAAACTTGTCCAGATTTTGCTCATTAGATAGTCATTTTCTTATTGTGTGTAAGACATTAATCAATTATGCTAGTCATGAGTGCAAAGTATCCAGAGGTATCCTAATCAGGGACAAGCTTCCTTTGATTCCTTTTTAATGTGATCTTCCAAACTAGCAGTTAAATTTCTGAGCTACCCTTCCAGTGAATTCCCTCTCTGCTTGAGTTAACTAGAATAGTTTTCAGTTGTTGCAACCAAGAACACTGACTAATACATATGGTGGTCTGTTAAAACTATTTTCTACATTTGCTTGAAAGGAATGATGGGAAAATCATAAATTTTTCTTGAGTTCTACATATTACTGATCCTGGTGGCACCTGCTTTTCCTCATCTTTTCCTCCAAGCTATAGCTCGACTATAGCCATCTTATCTTTAACGTTACTAGTCAAACTGAAACTCCAGCTTCGCTTTATAAAAAGATACTTCTATGATCTAAAGTTGTTGATTTACTAAAGTGCACTTTTCAGGTAAGTTTTCCTCCCTTTCCTGTTCAAGACACCTAAATGCACCTCTCTACAGAGGAGCCATGCTATCATCCATTCTCTCCAAAGGAGATAGTGGGGAAATCTGTGTTACAGAAAAAAAAAAAAAAAAAAAAAAAAAAAAAGACTTCCAATGCAGGAGCTCTGATTTGCTCTGTGAATTGCCACTAGGTGATACTGTCTCCATCATATAATTCAGGAAAGGAACACCGTTTTAATCATGCTACACTCTATCATTTAAAAGACTTTCATGTCACGTAGAACAGTAAGTTCCCTTTCTCCTCATTAAGAAATAAGGTTCTTATAGAAATTTATTTTTTTAGTCATGGAATATTTGTATTATAAGGTGTGTGTATAGAGTATATATGCATATATTTTAAAATAATACTATGGCACTAAAACATACAAGAGACACAACCTTTAGAACATGATTTGGGATTATAGGAGGTAATGATAATCAGTGAAAGTCTTTGTAGCAATACAGGTTATTGGCTGAACATATATATTTTGTAGTTTTTAATGATTATATTATTTTTAATAGATAAATTTAAAAATAATTTACAGCACTAATGTACAACTTTCATGCAGTGCATATGTAAAAACAGACTTTCTGAATCAAACATGTTGGTATCTGATGGCAGAACCGTATCAACCAGAGTTCATATCTGTTTCTTGATATGGTTTTGAAACAATGTCTCAGAACACATGTGATTATCATGAAATCTTTCAGTTTCACATGGCTGAATTTGTCTGTTGAAATGGAAACAAAAATAAAATATAAAGACTGTAGCAGACGAGGTAGGAGGAGATTATTGTAATAATTAAATCCACTACTTTGGGCATCAGAGATTCTTGACCCAGAACCAAAAAATATGTCAAGATGACTATTGCTCAACTTTATAATAGTAGGTCTGCATTAGCTTGGTTTGGGATAGCCCTGAAATCTTCCTGATCTCTTATTGTTAACTTGCCCAGAGTGTCTTCATAGGGGAGTGTATTTAAGGGACTGCTGAAACATAGAAAGTTGTTTTAGAATGCTTGTAGTTAGGTTCCTTTTTGCCTTGATCCTAACCTAGATGTCTGTCAAGCCACATGTCAAGAATTCTCCAAAACTACCTAGCATATGAAACATATATTTAGGAAGAGGCTCGGGGAGGTAAAATCTTTTCCAAACGCTTAGTCACATATCAACAAATAGTGTCAAGTTTAAGACTAAATTAGAAGTCACTTTCAATGCCAAAAACTATACATACTTCCAGTTTAGTGTACTGTCAATATTCTAAGAAAATAACAACTGTAATAAAACACACACACACACACACACACACACACACACACAACAAAATGCACATAAAGTCTCACCAATGCATTTCATGGGTAAGCATACCTTTCAAGGTTTATATCATTAAATTATATTTAATGTCAGAGTGGAGAAATCAATCACATATCTAATACACAAGTAAAGCAATTTTTAGAACTATTTGAACAATTTTTTTAGATGGAATCATAGTACTCCAGGTATGCGTTTTCTTAATCACTCATACATATGTGGTCCACATATTTGCTGCCTAATTGGAAAACAGTTGCTTCAATTCCCACAAACTGTTGTATTTTTAGAGAGTTTTAATTTTAAGTTTCCATTCTCTTTCTTATGATGGAAGCAAAATATAAAATAAAAATTCCTAAGTCTCAACTATGCTCTGGGTTCTTTAAATTGTTATTTCTTAGAACATAAAGTAGGCACTAATAGTATAGCACAAATGTGGACACGGCATTCATTTCATTTGTTATACAAATACTAATTTTGCATGAACTAAGCACAGGTTTAGTCTCTGGATTTCAGAGATGAGTAAAATATAGTCTCTTCCTTCTAGAAGCTCATAGAGTCAAAACCAGGGTGACTCAGAGATGAAAACAATAATTAATAATAATAATAACTGTTAACAGCTCAGAGAGGGATGGCTCAAAATATTGTGAGAATCTGAAACCGACAGAAGTAGTTGACTGTGGAAAATGATAGCTTAATTGTTTCATCTACCCACTGCCTACAGAGCTTTCCAAAGTGTCCATGTCATTCCCAGGAACACATGGCACATTCTGGCACATTTAAGCCACTACATCTTAGATTTTAAAAATCTCTAAGAATATAAAACACTGAAACTCTGGACTACGCTAATGTCTTGGGACTTTTAAATATTAATCTAAGTAATAGTTACAACCAGTTCCTCCATAAAACATATTAATGATTTTAAGTACTTGAACTGCATCATTGTAATGACCATATTCCTCTTCGTTTAATTTTAACATTTTTAAAAACAAAACTTGACATTTTAAGTCAGCAAGGGAGACTCATTGCAGCACAGAATACATCTATCTGTCCTAAATGCCATAATTATCAGACAAGACTCTGCCAAGTAAGTTACTCCTTTGGGACTTCGGAGGTACATCACCTTCCAAGACACGTGGAAACTATTTAGTGAACTGCTTGACTGATTTATGCAGTAGAATCCTCAGTAACGATAGTCCAAATATCAGTCATTGAGAAAATTAACACTCCTTCAAAGAGCACACCAATCAGCGTGGTGGGTCAGCAGAAGGGATATGTTGTTAATGTGGTCCATGATTAACTCATTCTGTTGGTTTGGGATTTAGACCAATTTGGCTGCACTTTAGAACAAGGTATTCCTTTCTTCCTTTGTGATGAATTTAAGCTAATGGCATTTTAAAAGCAGAAGAATTTGAAAAAAAAATTAAAGCCAAATTTTCGATTTCAGGTAAGGAAACTGATTTACCAAATGTTATCACACTCATTAAGATACAGTATTTATTCACTTTCCCTTTTATTTTGATATTTGTACCAAATAGATTTCAAGCTACTTCTCATTAAATGCAACTGCCTACCAGTATCATTAAAAGGAAAACCATTACTTTCATCTTTCTAGAATCCATAAGTTCTTCCACACTTATGAGATGTTAAACACGCTATTTTACTCTCCATGGAGCTTACATAATAAACACAAACACACCTGAACACAAATGTCTTATTGTATAAGGATGGAAAAATACATACACACTGTTTTTTAAATCTTTGTTTGTTGTTGTTGTTCTTTTGTTTTGTTTGTTTATTTATTTATTTATTTATTTTTCCCCCAGAGGTCTAGAGAACTCTGATAATTGCTATGGCTAATTTAAAGTATATTTTCCTATATACCAAATAGAAAAGATAATTATACACTCTGCACATCGGGTACTTGGAATGATATTAAGACAGATGAGAAGATATGTTTCTTAGGATATATAAGTCTACAATATAATAATGTGCACGTGGAGAGGGGTGGAGAAATTACACAATAACAATAACATGAATGATCACATTACACAGAGATAGGAAAAAAATATACAAAGTGCTGTTATATTTCAAAAGGGGTGGTGGAGAAAATAATCTATGATAAACAGAGAAGGTAGGAAAGAAGGAAAGATTTTCTTTTTGTGTTCAGGATTAATCTCAAAGAGTAGGGAGAATTGTTCTCAGGTAATGGAGGGAGAATCCCGTCAAGCCTGGCATGATGAATTCCATTTCGTTATACAGGACAGTTACATAAACAATTATCTGAAGGTTTCCCTTTTGATTCTTAAACTGCTTCAAATTTCAATGGCTAAAAACATTTTTATGTTGATACTTTATAAAAAATAAACATTAAAAAATAATTTAATCCATTAAGTGTAACTCATGGGCCTATTTATGTGGCTGGATTCATTCATAAAAAAGTTGAAATTTGAATTTTATTTTAAAGATGCCTAAATATATATATATATATATATATATATATATATATATATATATATATATATGTTTTTAGACAAAAGGCATTTTGTGGGGAAAACAAACAAACAAACAAACAACAAAAAACCCCTGATTTTAAAATGAATGGGATTTTGAAAAAGATCTTTGAGAGATTAGTAGGGCAACAGCATATGGCATGTAGTAATGGTCAGTGCTGTAAACAAAGCAAACAACCACCACCACCACCACCCCCCAAAAAAAAAGTCTGGAGATATGGGTTGTATCATTGCTTAATCTAGACCTTTTTTTTTTTTTTTTTTTTTTTCTTTTTTAAGCAGTGAAGACAACACATAGTTGAAAAGAAAAGTGATGGTATCAGCTTTGTCCTGAGGAAGATAACTGACTTCCAATAGGAAGTAGGTGAACTGAACTGGGAACAGTCTAGTTAGCAGTAGAGAGAAAAATAACATTCATATCATTTCTTTGTATCTAAAACGGACCAAAAGGACAGCCTTGATTTTGTTGACTTCAAGTGAATTTTAATTTAAAAACTACAATGTAGGTATTTCTGTAGCACTTTACATTGTATGATTTTATCAGATCAACTCCCTAAATAAAACTGTTTCTTTTAAAGAAAGCTATAGCTGGTTTTTAAACATTAAAGGTATTAAACAAAGTATTTTAGCCTGAAAAGATAGGACATTTTAAGAAGTTACGAGTACACTGTTCATTACTTTGCAATCATAAAGCACTATATTACAAGCAAAGAAAATTCTTATTAACATGAGAAGCCAAGTGATAACTTAGGGTCTTTGAACATTTTAGTCTTCCTCTTTAATCCATGGGAGCCCTCAATATTACATTTTCCATCAGAACTATAAAATATACTCAGACTCAAACATAAAAGATTTCTTAGCAAAGCCACACAATACTTGTATATTTCATAAGAAGAAAATAAATTTTGAATTTATTCTAAGTATTAGTTATTACACATAAGTTATCTTTTAGAAGTGAAAAATTGTACTATTAACTTGTAAAATCTAATGGCAGATTGATGTTGATGAGGAAACTAGTAAACTAGAAAATAAATCTATAGGGATCCTCTCAGGTCAAAGACTAAAGAAATGCAGAATAGTAGAGAATTAAAGGGAAGACTACATAATGCATACATACTGTGGGTATTTGTTAAATATGGTGAAACTGACTTTTGTAATAAAGGTTTTCTGGAAATAGGGGTCAGGAGATAAAAATCAATGTCTTATAAAAGGAGATCACTCATATTCCCCTGACATAATGACACAAAAAGGGCTACATCATGAGTGTAAAGCATGAACTAAAAATAAATCCTAACTGCAAGGATACTGAGCAGAAAATTGCTGGTGAAAATTCATAACCACTATCCTGCCCTGACATGGGTTTTCAGCCTGTATATACTAACAGAGTATTAAAAATATAAATAAAAAACTAACAAACAACCAAACAAAAACTCAAGCGAAGAATCTGAACTATTACTAAGTTGTAATTGTTTTGATAGAAGGTCCTGAAAATCTTCTCTGGACTAATTTCTTCAGCCTAGGCCTCAAATAATTCCCTTAGACAAACTTATGAGTAAGATGATCTCATATGTTTAAAAAAAAAAAAAAAAGCAATCACTAAAATCACAATGCAAAAAGCCACCAGCTGGCAAAACAAGAAATGGGAGCATCAGCGCTATAAAGACAGACTTCAAAGAGTGAAATTATCTGGAAGAAAATAAAAATATTTTACATGCTAAAATAAAACAATGGGAAAAAAATGAGTAAAAAACAATGAATTGTGAAAAAAACAAACAAGTCTCTATATTTGAAAAAAATATAGTTTTATTAGAAGTGAAAAATTGTACTGTTGACTTGTAAAGTCTAATGGCAGATTAATGTTGATGAGAAAACTAGTAAACCAGCAAATAAATCTATAGGAATGATATCAAATATAGCAAAGGAAGACAAATAAAATGGAAAATATGAAAGGATGTTAAGAAGGCTACAGTGACGATGGAAAAGCTAATTGAATTAAAAGAAGAAACAAAGAATGGGTCAGAGCATTATTAGAAAAGATAATGGCTGAAAAATTTCCATAATTGAAAACCTGCATGAATCCACAGAGTCAGGAAGCCCAAACAAAGGAGGTGGATAAATATAAAGAAACTCATCCTTAGGCACATTTTGTTGAAACTGCAGAATCAACCAAATAAAATGATATCTGAAAAGTTCTTTAAAGAATTCAGAGAAAGAAAATAATCCAGATAATTAGGTAGAAAATCACAGAATTTATTGTCCAAACTGGCAATTTGGGAAGAAAAGAGACTATTAATTAATTATTTCTTCATAACAGTTGTCACAACTGAGACTAACCTAGAAAACTGGTAACTATGATCATCCTGCCTATAAGGCAATGACATGACAAACAGATAATTACTCTACAATGAAATTGAAAACAAAAGAGAGTGCAGTTATAGCTTCAGTGTATGGAGAAAATATAACTGTCAATCTAAAAGAATGAACAAAAGGAAAATAAAGACTTTTTAGGACAAAGTAAACTAAAACATCAGCATACCCTCACTAAGTGAAAGTGATAACCGATGAGTATTAGACATAATTTGATACATAAACAAATAATATTGTAAGGTAATTAAAAACAAGATAAAATTAAATAGTTGACTGACGATAAAACAGGGTTGAAGTAGTTCTTTATAACTTAGAAAGTTATAACTTAAGTTCTTTACAACTTAGAAAGAAAATAAAAATATAGATTAAATTTTGAAATTGGTAAATTAGGCATTTAAAAATTTGTAAGACAACCATTAAAGTTACAGAACTCAATTGTATAACTTTTAATTTAATAAAAATAAATGGGTCAATAAAAGATTTAGATGGTATAAAATACAGCATGTAAAAGATCAAAATGCAATATACACAAAATAAGATGGAAGAATAAATCTAAACTTCTCAGTACTTACAACAAATACAAATGGAAAGAAATAATTCAGTTAGTTGACAAACATGATCAGAATAGATGAAAGAAAAATCTAACAATATTCTCTTAATAGGAGATATATCTAAAATATCACGATAGAAAAACGTTGCAAGGAAAATGATGAAAAAAAGATATATCAGGCAAATAATAAGAGTGCAAATGTCTCTACATCAATCCTAGAAAAAATAGTCATTGAGCCCCAAAAAGCATTATGTTAAAGCTCAATGACAACTACAAAATGTTGAACGTTCATCAGAAAGATATGTCAAAATTTGCCTGCATCAATATAACAGTCTTTATATATAATGTGAAATTGCAAAATTAACAGAAAGGTAGAAATCTACCATTATATTGGTATAATTTAACATAGCTCTCTCAATAATAGCTAAAGGAGTAGCTAAAGGAGACAAAAAAATCCATAGATGTAGAGGACGATTTGAATAACACAGTACTAAATGTGATGTAATATGAATCTTAAGCATTTAACCCAACAGCTGAAGGATATATATTATTTTGAAGAAAAAAAAGGTATAGCATGACTTGACTCAGGTTCAATGATGTATAAATCATAAATAAAATACTATCTGACCAAATTAATCAATGTATAAAGTTATGGCCATCTTGGTTTATCCCAGGAATGCAAGGATTGCTTGACATTAAAAAATATTAATAATTAATACATTTTGCTGCAGTAATGCATCAAAGAAGGTAACCCATGATCATTTCAAGTGATACAGAGAAAACTTTGGCTACAATTCAACATCTATCTTTGATTTTAGTAAAAATAAAAACTAGGATGAAAGTTCTACAAACAGATATAATTACCTTCAAAAAATATAGTAATCATTACCTTTAATGAAGAATCTTTAAAAAGTTTTCCCTATAAGTTCAGAAACAAGACAGGATCTCTCCTTCTACCAAATCCATTTAAGTTTTATTTAAAATACCTAACTTGTCACAATAGGTGAGAAAACGATTTAAGAACGTATGACTGGAAAGGAAGAAACAAGCCTGTGATTATTTGCAAATTATATTATTATGCAGAAAATGTGAAATAACTATTGCTAAATGATCACAATTTAATAAGATAGGTTACCAGGACTACTGGGTTTAAAAATTATGTACAAAAATTTTATAAATTATATTTCTATAAGCAAGCAGTAAACATGTCCTCAGTATTAGAAAGAATTTCTTAAACAAGATACTAGAAAATACTAACCATAATGCAAATATTTAAATAAATTCATAAATAAATTCAATTGCATTGCAGTTAAGAATTCCAAAAGATAGTAAAAAGACAAGTCACAGAATCAGAAAAGATATTACCAAAAATCTGTGTGAACTAAAGATAAGACAGAAGGTAGAATGAGGGGAAGGTTACAAAAGTGTATTTTCCAAAATACTTTCAATACTTAGAATTCAACTACTCTCTGTGGTATCTGCCACTTTACAAAGCTATATGATTGTTTAAGGTATTAGAAATATTTTAATGAGTCTACTCTGCAATGTCACAGTAACTAATGAATAAAGGTGCTTAAACCCAAAGTCCTCATAAACATCCGCTGAAGAGGGTGGGGAATCTAATGTGCTAACTGTTGATAATTATGTGCGTAACTTATAATGTACTCTTCACAAATGAGAGAGGAGTTGTTATGGCTTTTTAATCAAATGTTACTAGGCTTTAAAATTTGAAACCAGACAGTTGGGGGAAAGAAGCTATGGGCAAATATTGAATGCACTTCTACTGATGTCTATTCACAATTCAACTAAATCTGGTTGCCTCAGAAGGCAAGTTTAAAAGAAAAAGAAAAAGGGGTTTATATATATATATATATATATATATATATATATATATATATGTACATATATAATAAATATATAATATATATATATTTATATATATTATATATATGTACTTTTTTCTCCTAACTACTTTTACTCTAGTGTAATAAAGTACAAGAGTGTATGCAGATTCATTTCATCACTGGGAATTGAAAATCTCTCATTTGCAAAGAGAGTAGGATGTGAAATGGCAGCAGTTTTCAGATTTAAAATTCCTTAGAGAGGAACTAAAAGAAACAGAATTTAAGAACTGAAAAAGACCTTGCAGATGATTTCTTCCAATCCCTCATGTTAACAGATGCAGAAACCTCATCTGCAAAGATGAAGTGACTTACTCAAGGTCACACAGCTAGCCAGTGACACAAAAATAGGTTTTGATATCAATCAATGATTTTAACTGTTAGAATTATAAAGAAATAAAATTCACATTGAAATCTGTTTTCCTGATGCATTTTTTTTTGCACAGCTGACTGGTGTCAACCTGTTTACGAACAATAATATGGTTCTGATGAAAAACAAATAACAGCAGTGCCTCACATAGTAGGCACTTATCTGGTTTTATTCCAGTTAAGCCAGATAAAAAAAGTCATCATCTCAGGACTACAGAAAATAAACAAAATTAAGTTTATTCTGCTGTAAAATACTATGTCTGATGAATTTCACGAAAACATAGGTATTAAAAACATCACTGGGTAAAATTGGTTAAAAGCATTTACAAACCCTAGTAGTAACTAGACTATTGTTTATTGTGTGTATATGGGGCCGGTTTGCCTGATGGTGAATTTGCTAATTCAAATGCAGATCTAATCACTAGCCTCTGAGAGTTCAGTGGGCTAAGGGACAACAGTCAAGGAGCTATAATAGATGCTTAGAGCAGAGGCCCATGTGGCTGGGAAAACTTGAGCAAAAGTTTTTTGAGCTTTCCCCTGGGGAAAGGGAGGATAAGCTGAGTTCTAAAGAGATGTATGCATTAGCTCTGTTAGGGTGCAGTAGAAAGAAAGCATAGCAGGCTCAGGTATCAGGATATGGTTGTGGCTCGAGCACATGGAACCTGGGAAAGCATGAAGTCATATGAAGCTTGTACCAAAGGGTAGGAGATAAATCAAGAAGAGTCTTTGAGAATTTTGATTTTCATCTTAAGCGTAAGAGGAAGCCATTACTGTGTTTTAAACAATGAAATTATTTGTCAAATATTTCAAAATAATCATAATCCCTGTGAATTTTTTTTTTTTTTAATCACACGCGTCTATCCTCTTATCAATAAAATGGTGATGATAAATAGGATTCAGGGTACAGCATATTACATAATGCTTAGTTAGTAACTGTTCATACCTTTCTGGAATATTCTACAATTTTAATTTCTGAACAAGAATTATAAAGATAATTAAAGCATACTATTTAATCCCCTGCCCATGTCTACCTATCACCCACCTGGTGCCAGCACCTCGCACAGTAACCTGTTCCTGGTAAACACTCCAAGGATGTTGCTAATTGACTATTAAATGAAACAACCAGTTCATCTGAGTTAAAATTCCTCAATCAAAATAAACAGACAGGAGTATTTCTGATGAGCAGCACTGCCTTCCCACACACCTTTTTTTTTTTTTTTTTTTTTTTCTTGAAGACCACTGACAGGTTCTTTAGGCAATATTCTGTTCAATGAAGTGAATAGTTACATGGGCAATACTTTGAAATGCATATGAAGGACAGTAGCAGCTTGAAGCCAACCTTTTTGTTGGTAAAATGTGCATTTACTAGATCTCTGTAAAAATGGGTAGTTCCTGGTTGCCAACAATTTTACTGCCTTTCCAGCACTTCAGTAGACTCAATTTCCTTGAAAATATACTGCTATTCTGATAAAAGAACGCATTTTTAAAACTGGTGCATATGTTTCTTTTCTTCTGCTGCCTTGTGAAAGACACCTGAAACTACATTTCAATCACTTCCAATTCATTCAAGAGTTTTATTTATCAATACATTTTTTACACAAGTTTTCAAATTCTCAACACCTTCTGAAATGATTTTGTGGAGCAGTTTTCAACACAGTGCCCCTACTGACGGTGTGTACAGAGCATTAGTTATGAACACAAAGTGGACTCTAATCGTTTTTATAGCTAGGTCAGTCACAAAGTGACAGCCACGCCAGAGGAACACATGAAAGGCGTACCCAGTGAACGCCCTAAATGGATAACTCCAGACGCAGGGTGGAGTGTGACCATCTGGACAGTTTTATCAGACTGCAGGTGAGTTTTGTCGGACTGCAGATGGGTGCACAGCACCCAGTCTTGAGCATAAAATCAGAGCTCTCTGATGGCTGATCGCTCAGGCTTCAACTGACAGCTGACAGCCACACCTGCACTCGTCCCAGATGGAGTATTTGAAGCTTCGCCTCCTGACTATCTCACCAGCCTGGTCTGATGCCTGATACTACACACCCAGTGCCTTAGGGACTCTCGCTAAACACCAGACTCTCTCCCTCTCATGCTTCTTTCGTGAGGTTCTGTTCGCCTTGCTTAATCCTATTGCTTGCAAACTTGTGTGAGCCTCTTGTGTGACACCAGTCTACCTCGACTATTGGAGACTATCCTTTGGTTGGAGCATTGTTTAATGTCCGTAGTACACCGAGTCAGTAGAACTAGATCCATGGCTTTATTCTAATAAAGTCTATTGTGGAAAGACACAAACGTGTGTGAGACGGCTACTTTGATAGCCCCGCCCCTCTCACGACACTGTGTTTACTAAGCATCCACTCTTCAGGGGACTTGGACGGTGGACAACACCTGCCTTACTAGAGAAAATCACATTCCTATTACAGTGCACTGCCTTGCTTATTGCCCCTGCATGTGAGGGACACACTTATCAAAGAACTACATTCAGGATGTGAGGGGGCTTGATACAGTTTTACTGAAGGATATCTTAGAATTGTTTTCTTAATCAAGAACACATTTCTTTTATTTGAATTTAACAATCTAATTTCCCCCGAAGATATTCAGAATTAAATCCAGAAACTAATGACATGTAATAAACCCAGATTTGGTGTAATTTTGCATAAGCATTAGATTTTATAAGTGGAAAGTTTTGCAATAAAAATGAGTAGCTAGGAGAGTTCAGAAACTTAAATGTTACATTAAATTTGAATTCAGTCAATTATCTTTACTTATTTTGGAGGCAATCATTTTGAAAACAGACTTTTTTTCAAGGATATGAGACCTCTCATTAACCTGTATTTATATTATGTGAATTCCAAGTATGTAGGTTTCCAAAATCTGTATATCCCAAGGTGTTATAGCAATGGGTCTTGGGCTTCAATTTCATAAAATGGTTATAATTTGCATCTCACTTTCAGAAATCTTTGCAATGTTACATTTATCCTTTCAACCCCCTGCTAAGTAAAATAAATGGATACACAATTAGGGTTCTGACCTGTTTAAGAGCTTGCTTTCTGAAGTACTATTCTTTCCATAGGTAATAATAGTTTTATATTTAAATTACCACATGTCGACTATGATTTACCACTAACCAGGTGACACTCTGTGAGTCTGTTAGACACTTCAACTGGCACTAACTCCTTCAGTTATTGCTCATTAAAACTCCAGACTATTGAAAATGACTAGGGGAAAACCACCATCTATTATAAAGTTTATTTTTTTTTAATTTACTATAACCACAGGCAGAATTCTGTCACAACTGAAGTAGTAATAGAGTTCTCTAAGTAGACTAGAAAATGCACATCATCTCTGTCATCCTGCATCAGCACCATAACGATATTCCGTCCCACTTGACCTAGTCCACTAAAAGTGACTGTGACATACCAAGGAGGTTAGAGATTGGGAGAGGTCTACCCCAGCAGGGAGGAGTATTTATCACTGGTATTGTTTAGAATTTCTCATAGATGGTGATGATAAAAAGCAGAGTTACATTTCGGTTATTATTATATTTACTACTCTATAGAAAATCCTCCTACTTGGCATGTGACAGAAAAGGGACAATATTGGTTTATTTAACTCTATGATGTTAGAATCCCAGATGTTGATAGCACTGCGTACACTATCTTTCCTCCTCTTCAGATAGATGTGAATTACTAAAGTGAAAAATCTATTGTATTTAGTTTGTAGAACTTGTCTAGAAAAGATTTGCTTTCCTTTAGAAGTAAGCCCCAAATGGCTAAGGGATGTTCTAAGGCCTGCATCTCTGGTGTTGCTTAGACAGCCACAGTGACTTACATCTGACCCAGGCTGGCCAATCAACACTTTCCCATCAGACTTTGGAACTGGTATAGAGAAGCAGCCCATCAGAGAAAAATACACACCTCAGAGCTGTAGAGTTGCCATCTTCCACCCACAATGTGAACAGATGGTAAAGCAGAGTGACCTGGACTGCAAAGTGAGAAAATAATAAAGGTGATGTTTGGAAAGAAGTGGAAATGACAGACAGAGGATTAATGACATGCTTTTGTTTTTGAATTCTGAGAGATCTATCACACACTTCTTTCTGCCTGTAATACATACACGTGGGCACATGCGCACACACGCACACTTATGAATGTGTTCATATAACATGAATCCTTATTTAAATTCTCCCTGTTTGCTTTAACTTGTTTCTGTCACTTGCTAAATAATAAGTGTGAATCTTTGAAAAAGAAAATGTGCTTTTATCATTGCTTAAAGACATGCAATCAATTGCTGTTGGATTTTATGGGGCAGATTCCTTATATCCAGTCTGCTTTCCATGTATTCTGTGTAACCTTTATATTTTTGTTGTCCTTAATTCCTAATTTTGTTCATCATTAGATCAAGATGTCTCCTTTTGAGTAGGTAAGAATTTCTCTGTATCTTAGTTCCTTATCATGTTCCTTCTTGGTTACCACCATCTTTATGCTTCATTTTATTTGTTAAAGCTAATATCGCTAATATTCATAATTATCCATCATCCTTACTTTCTACTGTATTTTAATGAGCAAGATACTAATATCTCCATGGATAATGCACTGCAGTAGCAGTTTGTCACAGAATCCTAGAGGTCACAGGAGACGTAGTTTCCCTGTGAACATATTTAATACATAGAGAATGATGTTTTAACCACTGAAATGTTAGATGTAACCTTTAGCAGTCCCACTCTAACTTTACCTCTCTTAGGATAGATTATCATATCTACATATTTGAATTTATTATTTACAGAGAATTGTCATTATCATTAAAACGCTGATATTCTATAGTTCAGTTTATAATATATAGCCATAAATAGCCTAAATAATTGAAATTTATTAAAATAAAAACATATAAATCCAATTAAAATGCCCCTATAGTTCGTTTGACATATTAATAATAATGGCTACCCAATTTTACCCATTACTAAAATAATCATCTTAAAGTCAATTATTAGTTTTTTTTCCCCATTACCTGCCTCCTCCATCCTGAAGTTGTACAGAAATGTATGAATTTCATCTGTCTCATAAATCTTATTAATAGTAGATCAGAGGCTTTGGCCCAGAGTTGAGCCATAAACCATCTTTTATAAATGAATAAATTCCAAAATATTGTTTCAGTCTCTTTTCTTCCATTTCCAGACAATTTGAATCCCTGCTACGGGAGAATGTGATGAGGGGAAACCAGTCAATTTTTCATGTAATTGTTTTCAACAGGCACAGTACATAGGATTCACCATAGCCTCCAAAAGGGGAGGAGAAGCTCCCCAGGCAGTTTCCCCTCAATGAATGAGTGAATAGGGGCTACCAAAGAGCAGACCAATTGGTCGGGCTGAGCCATGCTTAGACTTGAACTTCATTCTGATGCTCTTCCTACCCAGCTGTCCTTACTCACCTCCCCTTTCACCAGTATTAGGCCTGCACCGTGATCTGAAGTCTCTACCTGTCTCCTCCTGCTACATTCTCTTCATGCTTCAAGTTTTTTCACCCACTACCATTCCTTTGCATATCTAATCCTCTCTCATCTGCTACTGCAGGACTCACATGAACCCATTAAAGAAACAATTTTAAATACAAGGATTTAGAGAAAACCTAACTGATAACAGATGTACATTCACAATATAAATGCGTGGTCTGGAGGAATCAGAGACCATTTCAAAAGGTTCTGGGTCTTGGGGTAAATCATTAAACATGAATGACATTTGGTAGAAGAAAATAGAAGGATGGAGGAAGGAAATAAGTAAAAGGAAGAAGAAGGAAGAAATTCTAGGTAGTAGCAGCAATAGGGGAAAAAATGTGGAAAATCATAAAGAAAACAACTAAAGATATTTCTGGTGCCAAAGACACTGATTACCGAAAGGAACAAACTGTAAAGTTTGATAGAAATGGTGTGCACCAAAATAAGGGGTTCCTTTATGAGAGAAACGTGGCCTTCATACAGAAGGTAGCAGAGTTAAAATTTTGGAGCTCATAATATATGTGACTCTCAAAAGTAAAAATTAAGCTATAATTTATGATTTAGATAGTACACGAAGAATTATATTTTACCCAATACCATATGTGTATTTTAATGTGTATCTCACAGATAGTACACCTTAGCATCAGACTTCAGTAAATTTTCTTTTTAAAGTAAATCAACTAAAGGAAATACATCAGTAGCATGGTAGAAAGTGTAAAATAGGGAAGCACATTATTCAAGATTGGGCAACATCTCCAAAAACAACAAGAAACAAAAATTGTTTCTTAGCATGATAAGTAACATAGTAAAATTGAAATTTAAAACTAAGAATTTTTGTCCCAGATTGTAAAGCAGGTTTGTGGTTTGAGTGACACCAAAATAAGAGGAAATTGAAGCCCTGGCCAATGGCAGTGGGATTAGTGGGAAACAGATGAGACAATCAATATAAGAATTAAAAAAAAAAAAAAGGTGAAGGAGAATAAGCTGTTCCTAAACCACCAAATTTATAATCTGGTAGGTATAATACTAGTGCCACAGAGACAATGGAATACTAAAGAAGAAGAGACCATATGGGATTGAGAAAGTAAGTTCACTCTAGCATACATTTGTGTTCACAATGCTGTAGAATCCAACAAATGTATTTAGTAATCTCCCTATTCTTATAGGAATCCCTTCTTATTCTAGGCAAAAATTCAATGAAGATAAAGCAAAATATAGAAATAATTTGGCACAAGGTTTACTAATTATAAATATTTTAAAACATATTATTTTTAAAGTACTACAAATATATAGGTAGGCAAAAAAAGAAAAAAGAAAAAACAACTGAAAAAAAATAACACACACACACACACACAAAAACAAAACATCAGGCTAAAAGAAAAACAGGGTTAAAAGAATGATTTCATTGTTCCCTGCCCAAGGACAGTGAAATTCACATCTAGAGAGCTGTGAGTTTATTGACTGGGAGAACTGACTCTCATTTGTTCATATGTGATCCTTGTCAAGACATCTGACCCCTAGAAATGTCAGGTTTTCTTATCTACATAAAATGATGATAATAATAAGCTCCCCATCTTGGAGATTGTTGATAAAGAATATAGATAATGAGTAGAAATGATTGGCATAATTCCTGGCACATATCTGATAGTTATTATGTTATAAAAAGAATTTTGACACAAAACCATTATGCCAGACCAAGAGGCTTTTCATATCAGTGGAATAACATTCTGAGTTTCAAGAGCTTCCAATGCATGCCATTCATTTACACTTCCTGAAAAGAGTTTAAAAAGAAATACCCCATCTGGCTAAGAGAATAATTAAATTTAAGAGTACAAAAATGGAAACTCATGTACTAGAACATGTACTGTCAGCAATGAAGCCAGTTAATCATAATGTTAAGTATAAATTGCTAGTTACAAATTGATTGTCAAGTGAAATTTAGTATATCAAAATGATTCCTAAAAGTGAAGACATATAATATAAAAATAAAAATATAATAACAATAGCAGGGCCTAAAACTGCAGATTATATACATTTAAAGCTATTTGTAAATGATGAGGTGGATAAAAATTAACATACATTTTTCTGAATCCCTTCCCCTTTTCAGCCATCCCCAGCCTCCCTACCATCTGGCAACCATCAGTTTGTTCTCTGTATCTATGAGTCTGTTTCTGTTTTGTTTGTTAGTTTATTTTGTTGTTCTTTAGATTCCACATATAAGTGAGAACATGTGGTATTTGTCTTTCGCAGTCTGACTTATTTCACTTAGGGAT
Source organism: Rhinolophus sinicus (assembly GCF_057876585.1). Lineage (NCBI taxonomy): Eukaryota > Metazoa > Chordata > Mammalia > Chiroptera > Rhinolophidae > Rhinolophus > Rhinolophus sinicus. The sequence continues at coordinate 136,372,671 of NC_142517.1, forward strand.
TAAGAAATATAAATCGGTAGTTGCAAAATCGTCATGAGGATGTAAAGTACAGCATAGAGAATATAGTCAATAAAATTGTTGTAACTGGTATGGCACTAGGTGGGTTCTAGACTTTTTGGGGGATCACTTCATAAGTTAAATGATGCACGCCTGAAACAAATATAAACTAATACTGAATGTCAATTGTAACTGAAAAATAATTTTTAAAAATTAGCATACATTGTTTTTATATTACAATGGAGAAAATTTAAAAGATTCCATTTAATTTTTGATATTGATAATTGGAGAAATAAAAGTATAAATTACACACACACACAAACACATATACACACATTTAATAACATAAAAGTAGACAAATACTCAAAATTCAAGATATTTTTACAGAAAATTACATATATTCTAAAGGGAAATGATCATGTTATCTCTATTCTCACTCACAGTATACAATTTTTGCTAAATATTTTGTTGTCCATTACAAACAAGACCTACAAAAAAGCTTTCCTTAACCAAATAGGTGTTAGTGTGTTAAATAGCCTGCCATGATATTGAGGAAAGTCACAGACCTGGTTGCAAATTCTATGTAAGGTAGAGTCCTTTTAGATCTCCTTTCTACATATCCTCATACCTCCTAATTCCTGCTGGTTCTATATTACCATCCATTTGTTATTCAGAAATTTACCAAATTTTAAATATCTCAAAAACCATTACACAGGCACGAGTTTAAAATTTATTCAGAATATCAGGTACTAATAAAAAGGAAACTGCTTCTACATCTGACCAGAATGAAGTTGCTAAAAGAATGACATATCCTATAATTCTATGTCACTGAAAAGCTAATTGTGCCAGGATTTATGATGGAAGACTAAAAATAGAGTGGATCGCTCTATATTCCACACTTCTTTCTTCAGTTCTCTCTTTCATAACTCATAATAGGGATACACCTTTAACTTCATTTTAGTGGCGAATAAGAGGTTTATTTTTAAACCCTGTAAAAAAAGAGAACATGCAATTCTTCATCGCTGAATCAATCACTATATTCAATAAGAATGGAAGTCAGCAATTTCAAGGTCTGTAAGCAAATAAAAGAATTTGATCATAAAAGAAGGGCTAATAGACTCTGTTAAGAAACTCTGTGGTTTAAAAGCATGCTTGCATATTTAACTCTAGACGTCAATTTTAGCTTTAGTTTGGGTAATGACTAGGTATTATTATAATCTTACAATTTGTCAACGGTTATTAAAAATGTATTCTATAATATTTGCTTATAATTCCTTAGGATCAACATATTTTCTGGGTGGGCTTTAATGTTAAATAATATACCTTATTTTCCAAATTAAACTTTTGAAGATATTTTAAACGTAATTCCAGTTCCATATGGTGCTTCAAAAAATCCATCTAATTTTAAGCTGACATTTTTGTAAGATAGAGACTGATGTTAAAGAGAGTTTTCACTTTTTAAAATTCACTTGAAGTTTTTAAAAATAAATGGTTCTCTGGTGACTGAATATATTCCATGGCATGTGAATGAAGTGAGTAGTTTATGTTCATTAAGGAATGTATGGATTATTTATTTTGAAATAAAGAAAAATTATTTAACCATATTTTCAATTATATGTTAGAGCTTTTGAAAATAAAAGGATCTCATGTTTTTTTGTTTTTTGGTTTTTTTTAATGAAAACTTCAACAAGAGAAGTTCAAATAAGCAAAGAGAATGTCACTTCGATGAACATTCATTGCACTTGGTAGAATTTTGGATTCTATACAACTAAAATAAATATTCAATATATTTTTTTTCTTAGAAACATCGTCTGTCTTCTATTTCAGCTTTGAACAATTGTATCTTCTTCCATACTCTCTTTCCATTTATTTTCTTTCCTTCTGTATTTGATTTTAAAAATACTACGCTAAATATTTAACTTTAGATAAAGAGTACTTTGAAGAGAAGAAGAAAACAAAAGTCTCAAATAAGTAATGACAATCAACTAATATTTGCACTTTGGTTATGTAGAGATGTCTAATTCTTTTGTTATATAGAGAATGTCTAATTCTTTGACAGGCAAAAGAACAAATTGGTGTCTTCCCCACGTCCATAGAATATGTCTACTTGAAATATTCAAGGGTGAGATGAGTAGGGCCAAATGGGAGATGAGGTACAAGAAGACAAGCAGGTAATCTAGACTTCCTTTCTGTAAAGTCTAAAATATAAATACTACTAAGACAGAAATCATAACCTTTGGAAATGTTTGTTTTTGCCCCTTAGCGATAATCCCTGCATATGGCAATATGTTTGTATTTCCTCTTATCTTTATGTTGTTTCTATGATTATTCATTTATATTACTTAACTCAATAACTTGAGCACTGAAATTAATTTCCTACCACATTATTACTGCAACAACTAAAAATAAAAATTTAAAATCTGAAATGATGCATTCTATTCTGTTTTTATAAATGATAAGTGAAGTAGAGCATTTAAGAATCGAGCAAAATGAAGATCCAAATTTCTGTTTACAAATAACTGTTAAATATTGCAGCTCAAAGTAAAAGTAAAAACAAAACACATGAAAATTAAATCAGGATCAGTTCACAGTATCTATAGACAACTGGATTGTTAAATTTTTGTTAGCCAGAAAGTTAAATTATCTCTATAACATAGAAGTAGGTATGCATATACTAATCTAAAAAGTAGATGAGATTTCATTAGTAACAGCTAATGTGATATATAGAAGAAAACAAGTTTATTAAACAAATATGATCCATATTTCTATAAAGATACCTTGAGATAGAATTACAAATTAAATTTTTTCTTGTTTTCATCACTTCAAATTTAAAATGTAGAAACTGCTTCTGAAAACAGTGGTGTGGAAATCATTTGGGACTAAAGGCCTCAGTTTCAAGATAGGGGCTTTAGGAGAAATACTTTGAAGTGACAGCTGATGAATGAAAGCTCTGGATATGAAATCCTGCAATACTCGTATATTTCTTAAGATCACCAGGGAATCTCAAATAGCACTTAAAAAGCACCACCATTACAACAATTAAACTCTTGCTCATCTGTACAGGGATATATAGCTAAGATGTATTTTCTTTCAAATTTGGTCAATATATATCTTACTATTAAAAAAATAAGTTTATTATGTGTGAAAACTTTTAAGTTTCAATGAAATTATTATTATCGATAAAGAAATAATATAAAAATTAGCCTGTCCTCAGAGACTTTAGCTGTCAAGAAGTTCTTTTGTTTTGTTTTACCATGTGTTCAGATGAGTCCATTCACTTGGAAATATTTAAATTACATAAATTCATTAACTCTAGAGGTCGATGATTTCATTGTAAGAAATTCAATTTTGGAATGTTTTGAAGGAATTCAGTAGAGACTCCCAGTGGTATCACTTTTGTTTTACTCTGTTGAGGGTGACTGCAAGTGTATATCTGTGTACATATCATTAGATGGTAATTCATGAATAAGCTTCATGTGTGCAAAACACTTAAAAGAGAGTCAGATTTGATAATACTGTAGAAAGAAAGCTACATCAAAAATCATTCTAAAACATGTACTTCATCAGAATCCTGTCTTAGAACAGACCCACAAATGACAATTTATTTTCCTCCCCATTCATATAATTACTACTTTGAGTGGATTCCTATTCAACACATTGATATGAAATGAATACCAATTGTCAGTAAATCCAAATGTATTTAAAACTCAACTAGAGCAAAGCTGCTAAACCTTGGAAAAAGTAGACAATCTCTATCCTTGTACTGTAGAAAAATTAAAATAGATAGTAAATACCACTGCTATAGATAATTATCAGAGTCCAGAGTCCTGTATTTTAATTATCTGCTTCTGGGTGGAAGTTGTACTTCGTGGACACTCAAGAAATGCATATTCCACAATGAGATATCACCTCACCCCAGTTAGAATGGCTATCATCAACAAGACAAATAATAGCAAGTGTTGGAGAGGCTGTGAAGGGAAAGGAACACTCATATACTGTTGTTGTGAATGCAGATTGGTGCAGCTGCTATGGAAGGCAGTGTGGAGGTTCCTCAAAATATTAAGAATAGACCCAGCAATCCCTCTCCTGGTTATCTACCAAAAAAATATGAAAACATTTATCCATAAAGATATGTTTGCTCTGATGTTCATTGAAACTTTATTTATGGTGGCCAAGACAAGGAAACAATCAAAGTGTCCTTCGATAGATGATTGGATAAAGAAGATGTGGTATATATACACAATGGAATACTATTCTGCCATAAGAAAAGATGAAATAATGCCATTTGTGACAACATGGATGGATCTTGAGATTATTATGCTGAGCGAAATAAGTCAGACAGAAAATTTGAGAACCATGATTTCACTGATATGTAATATATAAAACTGAAAACAACAAAGGAACAAGACAAATAAAGAAACAGAAACACATAGACAGAGACAATAGTTTAGTGGTTACCAGAGGGTAAGGGGGGAGGAGGGTGGTAGATGAGGGTAAAAGGGATCAAATACATGATATAGAAGGAGAACTGACTCTGGGTGGTGAGCACATGATGTGATATATAGATGATGTATTACAGAATTGTACCCCTGAAACCTATGTAACCTTACTAACAATTGTCAACCCAATAAACTTTAATTAAAAAATAAAAAGAAATGCACATTGCTTTTGACATCTCATAATGACAACATCACAAGGAACCTCAGGAATCATCGAGTTTGAGAATTAGAGACAGGATGCTAACAAAACAAGACAGTGGCAGGCCTAGGAAGTCTGAACATCCTTTAGAGTTTCTGGATCATAACGTCTTTTAAACTCCCAAATAACATGTTGTTATAATCATTATTTTGGATTATGTATACCATTCACTTATTCATGTAAGACGTAATTATTGATTACCCGCCATATGTAACATTGAGTGCTTGTGATATGTAAAACTCTCTGGTAAGTGTTGAGGCAGGACAACAATGCATTGAAGGCATAGTGAATTAAACTTCACTGACCCAAATATATGGTAATAACCTGTCAACTGAAATTCATATTACTTTACTATTAACCTTCCCGAAGCATAGATGTACTCAAATTTATTTCCCTGTTCAAAAACTTCCAGTGGCCACCTCTATAACCCTTACCACAAGCAATTACTGAGAGCAGAAAGTCTAACTTGCACTTCATGATTTGATGCCCAGAACTATTTCCAGGCATATCTTTTCTATTATTCCTCTTCACCTTACCACGGTATTTCCTAAATTAAGCAGCTTCTTTGGCTAATTGGTTTTGGAATCTTACAAGACTGGTTTAAATTACCAATTCTGCTATTTTATAGCCAGTGATTCTTGGGCAAGTTACAGAGCTTCCTCTTATAAAGTTAGAAAATCTAAGTCATAAGATTGTTGCAAGAATCAAATAAGGAAACTCATAAAACACATAAAGAAGAAGGGCTAGCAAAGGGAAGATGCACCGTATATCTTATTGCCAGGTGCAGTATTTATTATGAGTAAGTGTGCAGTTATAAGTGCGTATTGAACCCATACAATTGGGGTTCAAACTTTGCCACTGTCACTTACAAGCTATATGGACTTGCATAAATAACCTAATATCTTTAAAGCTCATGTTTAAAGTGGGAAAATCATGGTACTTATTTCAAAGGGTTTTAGAGAGTATGACATTAATTGAAACATACAAAAAATCAAAATGCTATTTGACACATAGCACTAAAGAAATACTATTTAAAACAGCAAGTATATTGTGTATGACTTTAATCATTATTATTACAATTATTTTTTTCATTATCCTATTGTGCATTACTGGCTTCATGCTTTTCTTCATATAGTTCCTTTGCCAAGAATATACTAACCTTTTTCTTATTCATATCTCAAGGTTTTGAGCCTCTGTAAGCCCCTCCACTGGATATGAGTTATCTCTTCTTACCTCCTAAAGAACTTTATCCAGAGGACCTTTCTTATGACATGTTTCAGTTCTCATTTTGTTGCATAGATATTTTTAATATTACTTATGGGATATTTCATACATACAGAAAGCTATAAAGAATGACAAAATGAACACCTTTGTTCCCATTGCCCAACTAAAGAAATATAACTTCTGCTCATTAAGAGATACAACAGAACACTGGAAAAGACAAACCACAGGCTGGGAGAAGATATTTTCAACTCATATAGTCATCTGAAGCTGCTATATATCCCTTTCTGACTATAGTTGCCATATAAAAGACAGGATACAAAAGTAAATTTGAATTCCAGATAAACAACACATAATATTTTTTAGTGTAGGTTCCAAAATCTGCATCCTTTCCCTTCCTCTCAGGTAACATCTCTCATAAATTATAATTTATCACTTCCCTGAATTTCTCTATACATTTATTATGTCTACTTTAACCATCACATAATATTTTTCCCTGTTTTAGGTGATAAATAATATATTCCACGAATTTTCGGTATCTTGCTTTCTTTTTTCTCAAAACTTTTTGTGAAAGTGTTGCCTGTTTATAGATATTTCAGTATTTCAATTTGTTGTCATTCTAATATTGCTAATATGGGCACTCTATAAATGTGTACATTAGCGAGGATTTCTCTAGGGAATATACTGATTTTTTTTTTTTTTCCATTGGCCCCCTCTAGGCCCACTCCCTGCTTTGTGCTAGGATACCACAAGCTTTTGTTGATTGTTTTTAAACCTACCCCAAATCTTGTATTGCATTCCTTTATGAAATTCTCCTTAATTATCTGATTTGAATGTGCCACTTATTTCTGGTTAGAACACTAATTAATACTCACATAAGCCTAGGAGTAAAATTTATTTTTTTAGTATGCATGCCCTCAACTTAACTAGATAATGTCAAACTACTCTCCATAGAGGTTGTACCAATTTACATCTCCACTAGAAGTATATATGGGTTTTCATAGCTTTACATTCTAATACTGGCATCATCAGACAGAATTTTTGCAAAATTGATGTTTGTTGTATCTCATGGTTTTAATTTGTTTTTCTGATGACTACTGAGTTACAGTAACTTTTTATGCTTTACTGCCAATTCAGTTTCTATTCACTACCTGACCTTATTTTTACCTGGTTTTCTAATGTGTAGTTGGTATTTTTCATGATCATTTTTGACAGTTCTTTACATATTCTGTATTTTATTCCTATGTTAATTTTATACATTGAAAATATTTTCTCACATTCTGCAACTTACATTTTCACTGTAATAAAATGGCACACTTTGATACCTAGAAATTTTTAATATTAATGTAGTCAAATTGATCAGTTTTTTTCCTTCATGGTTTATATTTTTTGCTCTAGTATAGATATTTATGTATATGGTTTGTCTCCCTTAAAAGACTACAAATTCTATGTGGGCAGAATAAATATATAAATATCTCATTCAACTTTTACGTCCCTCAAAGCATTTGACTTCATGTTTACATATAGAAGAGACAGAGTGCAGATAAATATTGTCTGAAAAATCAGTGAAAATAGATTACCCTTCTACCGCATCTCCCCAGTTCTCAATAAAAAAAACAACAAAAAAAAAAAAACAAAATAAACCAGAATTACATTTAAAACAGAGTGATTTCCCCAAATGCAGAAAGTTCTGTAGTATCCTGAAACTCCCAAAGATAATGGGGAACCAGGAAAGAATACATTAATGGAGAAAATATTTCTTCCTCTCAACTATATTTGATGGGAATGGGTATGATCACACTGAACACATTTTTAAAGATATTCTTTGTTTTAGAATCAAAATTTGTATATAATACTCCTTAGTATACCTGAGGGGAGGATTGTTTTGTATATAAATAAATGTACACATAATGTACATATATATATATATATATATATATATATATATATATATATATATATATATATAAAACTTTACCTTTCAAAGTAACTTTGGTCCTACAGTGTCAGGGAATCTGGGCTTGGTTTGAATGATGGTACAGCTCATGTGTCTTTGCAGGTAAACAGCAATCATATGATACAGGTCAAAGATTTCCCCAATCTGGCTGAATAACAGAATCAAGCAAAGAATTTTATAAACTAGGCCTGAAACCCAGAAATCAGAAGGTCAGCAAAAAGTTAGGATGAATCCATGACAGGTGTGTAAAGTTCCCCAGCTTATTGTCATGTACAGCCATGCCAAAGAACAGCTTTACTAGGGTTCGAATACTTGCCTAGTCAAGAGATCTTGGTCATAGCTAAGAGATATTAAGTGGCCTGACAAGTAAGATATATCCTCATGTAGGTGCTTTGTTTTCCTCCCAGTTGACAAATGCCATCTTCTCTTCCTATGATTCCAATACTATGGCTCTCTGAGAACATCAAGCATGAAAGCCTCCTGCTCTTGCCCTTCACAGATTATCTGACTCTCAATTTTAACTTTGGAATTATTCAACAACATTGATTCACAGGAGGAGGATACACTAGTGAGAGCATTTTGAAGAAAGCACTTGTGAAATCGTGATATGATAAAAGAGATAACATATCAGGATTTCATCAACACAGATACTCCTTCATGCACAACCCCAAAATAGCCATGATTATAACTTTCATTTTAACAACTTTGTCTTGAGGCAAAACATCTTTTAAAAAGATTAATCACAGTAGCCTGATGACGATAGCCTGTGACCTCTGCCATCTAGCATAGGGAGCATTCTCCACGAATATTTCAATCTTAAGTCTGATTCATTGAATGACTTAAAATTTTTTCACTCTTGAGGTGCAGGATTATGGATCCTTTGGAGAGGCAAGTCATTTATTTGACACTTCAGGGGTGAATTGGCAATTGAGCTAAGTAGCTTTTTAATTGTGGGCAGAAATTCTTCTTTTAGCATTACCCTGATCCCCAAAACCACTTGCACACAGTCTAACATTGGCATGCTGACTTTGTACAGAAGGCAGTCCTGGTGCATTAGAGGAGGCAGCTGGGTGGCACAGCAAATGTGTCATTTGCTATTTAACATCTCTGTGACCTGGATTTAAATTTGCCATGGCACAAAATGCAACCTCAGTTCTCTCAGAAGGCTATTAAGTCATTCGCAGTAAGCCTTGTGGAGAATCTAAAACACTAAAGGGTTCTTTGCGTCCCAACACCCAGTCTTATTTGCAAAGATGGCAGAGTAGTTTATTTCTCTTAAAGGGATTGTTTAAAGAAAAAAGGATGGGCTTGACTAACCAACTGATATGAGTACATCTTGTTGTTTATATTTTTAAAAATCTATTTACTGCACTTCAGCTAGAATCTCAGGGAAAATATAACTATCTTGTGGGTGATTTTTAATCAAGCTGCTTTTCAGGAACATGAGTTTTGTTTTTTTGTCTGTAGGGTAAAATCAGAATAAAGTGAAAAGCTTTAAAATAGACGTTTTCTTCCCTGAAAGCTTCATTACCTACATTCTGCTGTGTATTATTGTCCTTTCTCTTATATCTGAATGACAGAATTAATTGAATCTGTACTTTTATAAATTCAGACTAGTGTAAAACCCAATTTGTCATTAAATTAACTCTAAATGTATTTTTGTTTAAATATTCCATTTTATTACTCCCTCCATACACGGAAAAGAACGCATTCTTGATTTTTCATGTCTCCTTTATCCTTATTCCCTACTCTTCCAACAATCCATTCAAATTCATTCAATTCACACCAACAATGAATCAATGTGTAAATTAATCAGGGTTGCTCACCACCTAACTAACAGCCAAGTCCTCAAGCACATTTTTTTTTTTTTTAGTTCTACCTTCCTCTGCCTGATCTTTTCCTAGGACACCAGGCTCTCATTTTAAGTTGGCAAGAAATATCAGTTGCTGAAAACAGAGCTCCTGTTTACTATAGCAAACAAGGTGCTAATTGTTTCAAATGACCTCAAATAATCTTTGTCATTCATTCTGTACACCATTCAGAATGGTAGCGCCCTTTTCTTTTTGCCTCACTAGTATGTCAAGCCAGAACTGCGAAACTGGAGGACATTCGTTCATTGATAGAATTGACTCACATTCTAATATTATCACATATTCATGAGATGATGAGCAATGCTAGCACCACCATCATCACTTACGGATTGTCTACTGTGTGTACTTAATGTGCCAACCTGGTCATTTCCAAAATTTTCTATACATTGGATTCACCCGACGGTCTCTGAAAAATATGGATTGGTGTACTGCGCAGTATTCTACTGAGTCAATATCTCTAAAAGAGTGCTCTCCAAAAGAAATATAATGTGAAACACATAGGTAATTTAAACATTTTTAAGAACCTTATTAAAAAAGTTAAAATAAACACGAGAAATTAATTTTGAAAATAATTCATTTAACCTAATACATTCAAAATACTATCATCACAAATACAATCAACATTTAAATATTGTTAATGAGAAATTTTAGTTTTTGAATCAAGTCTTTGAAACCATTTCACAACTACAGAGTATCTCGATTAGTACTAGGCATAGGTCAAGTGTTCAATACACACACATGGCTAGGTGCTACTGCATCTCACGACACAGTACCAGCAAGCAAATCTCTGAACTCTTCATTTTAAGTAAGTAACCACGTTGATTTTAAAGCAGAGAGTTACTGACTACTCTCAGGAACTTGTGCTACATATTTTACAGAGCATAAAGGTGTGGAGAAATAGAACTTCCTCCCAATAAGTTCATTTTCCAATGGAGTCATATGTTTCTAAACACATTTATAAATACGAATAACAGAAGTTGAAAGCAACAAATACAAAGAAGGGCATAGAGACATGTGTCCTGGAATTTCATAGGAGACACAGAGAAGTTTTGCTATAAGAATATTAATCTAAAAGAAATGCTTAATAGAGGAGATAACATGTAATTTGGATATGATAAAGACACTGGGGTTCAAAGATGTTAATTGATTTTTCTCAAATCTCACAGCTAATTGGTAGCAAAATTAACAGTATATCCTAGTTCTGAAGCTCCGAGATACCAATCTAAAGACATAATGATAATCAGATTCCATGACAGGATACAGATGTTTATTCCATTTTACTTCCTCTTTGCTATTCCCACATAGTGCAGTTCCCAACTCAAATAGATTTTAATTCTAGAAGGACTATTCTCGAGACACCATGTTTCCCAAAAAATATAAGACCCAGTATTATATTATTATATTATATTATATTATATTATATTAATTATATTATATTATATTATATATTATATTATATTATACCCAGTCATATATTATATTAAAATAAGACTGGATCTTATATTAATTTTTGCTTCAAAAGAAGCATTAGAGCTGATGGTCCAGCTATGTCTTATTTTCGGGGAAACACGGTAATATATTACCAAAAATTTGCAGATTCTAATTACTGGTGCTCCTCATTCTTTCTGAACATACAGGCTTCCTTCAACGTTTCTCATTTCCAAACTTCCCATCACTTGTATCTTCTAAAGTGCTTCTTAAATTTAAAGACACCAGAAATGTTAAATGCCCAATCTCTCTTTCTATTAATTTGGTAAAGTTATAATGTTAGGTGGAATTATACTATTATCATTATAGTAGTATAATTCTATGCTTTCATTTGTACTGTGTGAACCTGTAAAAAATCTTTAAAATACAATATTTCTACACATCAAGTAAACAACTGAAGAATCTTTACAATAATCTAAACACCATTGACAGACAAAAAAAGAAAAAACCTTATAGGGACCATTTAAGGGACACTATTTTAAAAGTATATTACTCTATTTAATTAATAGTTAAAGTGAAGAGCTCTTTCAACAATAACTCAGATCAACTCAGCTTTTCATTATTAAATTTAAGCTCAAATTCCCAATTAAAGGCTGTTCATAAAGCAAGAAATATAATTAACTATAAATACTAAAGCAGCATAATTTAAATTCTTAATTTAGTTACTTCATGGTGTATAGAAAAATGCATCATTTGAAGTAATTATTTATAAAGTTACTCAGATAATTATGAGCCAACCAAGAGGTAATGTGGTCAAATTAAATTTAAATGAATTTCCTAAACTTGCAATCATTCCTTTACTGAATCATTAGAACAAAGACTTTCTGAGAAAATATGAACTCTTGGCTCATTGTGTTCGATACTGCCCTTTGACACTTGATGATTTTGATGTAGAAAAAAAGAGTCCACACTATCTTCAATTTCATTTTATTTTCTTCCCCCCTCCCCATTTTTACTGTTATAAGACAAGACAAGGGACAGGACAAAAGGTTGCATACTGGGTTCAAAACCTAAATATGCATAATAGTATTTTTTTTTTCTTTCAAAAATATCTAATAAAGTAAGATTTGTTTGTTTATTTGTTTGTTTGTTTGTTTGTAATCAATCTTATCCTTAGTATGCTTTACTGGCTGAAAGGTTTTTGATGTCTTTAATTGACCTGTGTCAATAGCTCAATAGAATACATTTAAAAACATAATTTGCTCCCTACAATAGAAAGAACGTGAGATGCACACTATCCTGTTTTTCTTAAGTTTCTCATTAATTTGAGAGTGACATTCTCTATCCACTGTTTGAAGGACAGTAGTCAAAAATGATAAGAAGAAAAGACAGAGAAAAAATAGCAATTATCCAGCTCTTCTTAGTTTATCTTTAATATGAGATTTGAAATAGTATGATTTCCAAGAATATCAAAAATACCAAAATTTTCAGGTAACTAATACTTATTCTAAAAAATCCCAAGATTTGATGCTTTGTCTTCTTTACCTTAAAATAAAAAAATTAGATCTCCCTTGTGATTTAACATATGATGAAGTCAATGCCCCCTTTTGAGTTAATTAACTTGGTCACAGTCATCATATTTTAGACAGAGGTAAAGCATATAATGAAATTTGTATTTCTGGACTTAGCTTTATCACTATGTTTACAAATGGGAAAAAATGAACTTAATATGTGGTATATTTCTAGATGCTTTCAATGAGATTCAACAGAGATTATTCATACTGCCTTTGTTATTTTGAAGAGCTTTAGTATAGAATGGGTAACTTCCTCAGAAACAGGTAAAAAGTAATTTCATTGAACCATATGAAATTGACGAAAACAACTTTTCACGTACAAAAATGACAATTTTATATGGTTCGGAAAAACAGTTTTCTGAGCAGAAAGGCACAGCTCATTTGTTGAGTACAATTCATAGTTCACTCTAAAGTGATAAAGACATCCATCTTCTTTCTACATTCGTCAATCATTCCCATGGATTATAGGATTATTTCACAATCATAGGGCCAAAATATTTTTGAGAAAGCACATGGTGGGGAGAAAAATAAGTCAAAGTTTCATTTCAACACAAGTGCATTTCATTTGGGATCTAAAAGATATCAACACACTTCTTCCTGATAGTTAAAAAGAGATGTTAGTTGTTCTTAATTCACCCTCTACCACCAGTTTTATAATTAGCTAGAGAATACTTGACATTATCCATATAGACACATGAACATTGCACTGAAGATGTTTTAGAATAGACTGCACAAATATCCATCTTTAGCCACCAATGGTGACTGACTCCACATCAGAGGGGCTAAAAGTGAATACTGGTGCCTGTACTGTGTTTTTTCTAAGACTAAATAAACAAAACAATTACTCAAAAGTATAATTGAAAAGTCTCATGTATGTCTTTATGTACTCCATAAAACTCTATTTCCAGAGACTCAATTATATTTCAAAAAGCTGAGTAAATGTTATCCATAAAATTATCTAGTAATTTATCATCATATTATATTGAACTATAAGGTAAAAAAGTTGGCTCAAGATGACTTTCTTATAAGCTATTTGGGCAACTGACTGCCATGGCTTAACATATTTCCATTATCTTATTCCTCCCTCCTTCTGGTGCAATGATAGCTGAAGAGAATATATTTTACTTCACAAATTTTAGGGGCCATATTTATTCAATTTTCATATTCCTTTCATGATCTAGCATAGAATCCTATAAGTAATGGTTTTCTAACAAGTCATCGTGGAAAAAACACAAAGATGAATATATTTTTCAATATTAATATGTATTTTTAGTCCTTAGAAATATATTAAGCTAAAGTGACCTTCAATAATATAGGAATTTTTTCTGTTTAAAAATAGATTACAGACTAAAAACCAAACCAAAACAAAACAAAACACACGCACACACAAAAAAAACACTAGAATATGTTCATTTATGTGTTTATCAAAGGATTAGGAATGTAGAATATAATTTCAGATAGAATGATTTTTCTCTATTTAAATTTATATCTTACCACAGCTGATAGGTATGTAGGTAATATATTTTCTTCTTCCTACTTTATGCAGGTGTCATGTAACCTGAATACATCGATTTCAATTGTATGTTTTAATATTGTCTGAGAATAGTCAACTGACACTCTGTTCGTACTATTTTGACCTACCTAGAGTAAGACAAGATGTAGAGTAAAAAAATTCTATTACGTTTTTTTAGAAAATGTAAAGCCTTGGCCAACATGCAGAAGTTATTATTCTGGTTACTGAGAGAATTTTTATGTTATAAACTTATTTGTGGGATATTAACGTGTTAAAACTTGAGTAGAGAAGAATGAATATATTGTCTTCTCACTTTGGCTGATTCCACCAAGTAGCATCTTTCTCTCCCAAGGCTGGTTTTAAATCAATGCTTATACACACAGCTCTTACCCACCAAGTCTGGTTTTCAAATTAGTACACAATATATTTTATTAAGGTAAAGAAAGAAAACAGGTAAGTGAAGCCTGTTTTATTCAGGGAATAGTTTAGCACCTACACCATAGATCAGAAAATAGAACCAGACAAATTAATTTTTTGCTCTCAGAGGAAAACAGTAATCAAAACAATACATTGTAAGTACGACCAGGAGTGTTAAATGCTATGAAGAAAATAAAGCTGGGTGAGTAATTCGGAAGGGATTGCATTCTATTTTAGAAAGAGTTGTTGTCCTTTTCATAAATGACATTTGAACAAACACCTGGAACAAAGGTATAGAGTGACTGGAACAGTTAGAGAGGGAATTATAGGTGATGAAGTCAAGTAAGAAACAGGGGATAGCCAAATAGCATCTAGCAGACCAGATGTACACTTCACTTTAATATGAAGAGGTGAAATAGGAAGTAATGTACATAAGAATTTAGTGTTTTGTTTTTACTGATGACACATTTCATCATGAGATTGTCTCTATAAGGGACATCTACTCATCTATGAGTTTTTCCTACCTGTCTGATCCTGCATGACCCAGGAATCTCCCCTAGGAGGCTGCTAGTACCCTTGTTCTACCAGCAAGATTCTGAAATAGTCTTTTATACAGACAGTTGAAGGATTTCTGGTCCTTCCATATTTCTGTAACACTGCCAGATAACAGCACCCTGTAGATATTCCAGTGAAAAAGCCATTCTAACTCCTTTCTTTCCCAGTCTCCTGGATACGTTCACTTTCTATTTCCCCCAGGTCTCTGGCAAGTAGGAGGCAGAGAGAGAAACACTTTGTACTTCATTCAGAGGACAGAAAGATGCTAGGCTCCAAATCTTGCTAAATTAGTTTTGCCAGGGCAGGTAAATTCCACTTTTCTCCATAACATCATCTTGACAGTCATTCCAACTCTACCTGTTACATTGGACTTGTACTGCTCCTGGAAGATGACGGCCTCATTTCCAGTCCTCATCCATTTTACTCTTGGATCTATTTGAAATTGTCCTCAAGCTGCTCCATGTGGATTTCATTTTTTTCTCATTATGTATTTTGGAGCCTTGCCTCTTCCCTTACTGATTCTTATTTCCTCTACATTCCTGTTATTCAGAATAGACTACTGTACACAAAAATATATGTTTTAACTATTTCCTGATACTTAAGCTAATTCCTCAAGGTCAAGCGTTTAGTTCCTACTTGTCAACTCAGTAAATCTTACGTATTTTAATAAAATCAGGATTTCTTCTAATGTCACAGGGACATGGATCAATGGAGGGAGGTATCTGAAATAAAAAGACCGGTGGTAATGTAAAATTTCATCTCTTGTTCATTGAAGCTATTCAGATATAACTATATAGGCATTTCCATATTTATCGTTTGAGAAATATAATTTAGAGAAGTATAGATAAAATAGTAAAATAACTCAAATTTTTCCATGTTGAGTTGGGGAAAGAAGTATTTAAACAATTGGTAGGAGATGAAAAACCACAAAAGTAATGTAAATAGTGAATTTGTCCTTATTTAAAAATGCAATGTCAGCTGTTTTTTACTGTGATTTATAACACATCTTGCTATATAAGAGAAGATGTGCACATGTTAGTCATTTTTTAATATGAACTGACTTGCTATATGCATAAATGGTATTTATTATAAGCTTTGATAACTTACACAATTGAGTTTATGTCCCATTAATTAAATTATTTGGCAGTAATTATTAGTAATAAATTGCAGTTGGGTCCATATGCAATATTTTAAATACTTAAATATTAACTTTGTCATATTATGTGTCATTTTACCTTGGCCTCAAAATTTAAAAGTACTAAAACAAAAGACCAAAAATGTATTTTACTGTTCAATTAAGAAATCTAGTTGCTAACCCTCTCAGTCAGTGAATTATAATTCATCAGACATAAATCATTGAGGAACTACTTAAATTTGCACCTTATAATCAGAGCTACAAATTTTGGCAGCAGGCCACATAATCCAGTGCTAAATGTGCAGCATTATTTTATTCCAGTAACATATTAACAAAATGTACAACTGTTTTGACTTGGTGGGTGATCTAGCAACATTCTAGCAAAAAGCCTTTGTCCATTTTTTACACAAATATCTTTTCCTTTCTGATAAACGTATTTTGTAATTTTCATGATGAATCACTGGGAGAAATTAACTGTGCCCTTCTAGTTCTTTATAATTTTTAATTTTACTGCATTGTAAATGCAGGCTCCAATTCAACATGAAATGTGATCTTTGTATATATTGTTCTGGATTATTATTATTATTATTATTATTATCATTATTATTACTTGTATTCCCCAATCCTGGCTAATTTGCCCTGAAGCCCATAGGCTTTCTGGTGCATGAAAAAATGCAAAACATAAGGTATTTAGCTACAACATAATTTTATGACTTCTTTAGATGACTCATTTATCCTGACATTTTTCTATTCTAGATACAGAGTACACGTGAATAAAAAGTGAGTCACTAAAATATAGAAATATTCTAAGCGAAAATAAATGATGCAGTCCACACAGAATTGAGATTATGTAACACAATACTATACTTTAAAGTAAATGTCTTTATTTTTCTGTTTTCTGTATATGCTCCACACTGGTCACTATGTGTTGTCTTGCTCTGGTTTGGTGATATGCTGCACAAATTCACCCTTAATTCTTCACTATATTATTTTCAACAAGACTACTTCAACATCTTCCAGAGCTGCTTAACCTATATTGCATTATTAATAGGCTCTCAAAAATGGGACCTCAATGTTTCAATCAATCCTCATTGTCCACTCTTCCAGAATTATCACTGTCAGTTTTCTTTTTTCAGGTCATCTATCTGTCCCACACGTATGCAGGCTCCATACCTTCATCTCATTCCTTCTAAAATTTGTCTAAATTATAGTCTACAGTCACTATTTCTACTTAACAACCTGCAAATTAATCCCAAATCTCTTCTAGTTGGTTTTAATCTATCACCACTCTACTAATTCAGTGTTCATTCAGTTCCCAAGGGCTTCTCTACTCCAATGCAGGCTTCTCTCCTCATAGTCTCTCATGAGTTTTAAATTCCAGTCACGCTGGGCTGTTATTCCCTGTCCCAATCTCTATGATAATCTGTTCAGCACATTTTTGTTTTCCTGCTTTCATTGCAGTTCCTTCTGCCTAGGACAATTTTCCGTATCCGCCTTTAAGAGCACTTACTCATTCATGTCACTTCATCCTCAAGGAACTAAGCTCAAAATTTTAATTAGTTGTTTTTTTAATATTTTTTGTTATCCCTCAGGACATTAAAATAATATCTTCCTTAAAGCCCTTATCACAACTATCCCATTCTATACTTACTTTTGTATGTCTGTTCTCAACATGCAATTATAAACTCATTAAGGGTAGCGATGGTTTTGGACCACACAGACCTGGTAGAGTTTAAATACATGCTTGACAAAAGTTGACTCAGCTCAATCACAGTTATCCCATACATATTTCCTTTATGAAATATCACCTTATATTTTCCTGTGTTGATTCAAATATTAACTAAGTCAGTAGAAAATTTGAATCTTATCCCCATCTTTCTGTGGCCCTTCCAGCAATCACTGATCTCCTTCCAATTTTAATTTGTTTGATATGTTCAATCTGTATCATTTAACTTAGCACTCATTATATGTTGTGTTCCATTATCATCTATTTCATGAGTTTTAACCTCATGACCCAAGATCACCAAATGCGTAAGGGTAGAAAACATTTACATACTTCAAATTTGCAGAGCAAAATTTGATTTCTTCAGATT
The DNA here is from genome assembly GCF_057876585.1 of Rhinolophus sinicus. Classification (NCBI taxonomy): domain Eukaryota; kingdom Metazoa; phylum Chordata; class Mammalia; order Chiroptera; family Rhinolophidae; genus Rhinolophus; species Rhinolophus sinicus. The sequence continues at coordinate 136,391,130 of NC_142517.1, forward strand.
GATCCTAGGGGGAATATTTTATATACAAATATAGAAGTAAATATAAAATAAAAACTCCATTTTATTTTACTAATATAGCCAATACTTTGTTATTAGCAATGTACACAATAATCTAGACACATCAATGTGTACATTTTGAGAAGCAAAGACCAATGACATAATGACTGAGGATGTAGGACACCCTCATACTTAATATCTAATAGATACCATTTTATCTGGTATACCAAAGCCCTACAGGGATCATTCTATTCTGGAGAGATTTTGCAATTCCTAGTTATGGAGACAATACTTTTAATGAGTGAAAAACAAAGTTTGGTGCTAGAGACTTTCAGAACCATAGTAAGAAAGTTACCTGGTCTGAAGAAATTTCACGAATAAATGCATTCATCACTATAAGCACCTTATATATTGCAAGCTCAAAGCAGTAAACTGGCTGATCAAAAACACCACAAATACCGTTCCCTCGTTCTCCATTGACAAAGTCCTCTCCTACTCCTTTATTATCTTTAGGCTTCTCTTTGAAATTCTGTCTTTAGTACAGTTTATGTCTCCAAAGGATAAAGAAAGAAGAGGAAGTGCAACTCAAAGAGCCCTCTACCAACAGAGTAGGCTGCCTCTTACGCAACTGTAAATCACCTGCTTATCTGGTGACCACAGTCATCCTTCGCTCTTGAAAATCTGGCTCCAGATTGGGAAAATATTTAAAGAGGAATAAAGAATAAGGAAGATCAGGATACCAAATTAGCCAGTCACACTGTAACTACTTAAGTTTACGAAAACGCATGCTAGGCAAAAATGTCTACATCAGTATTTGTGCTAGAATAATAGAGACTCATGGAAGAGCCAAAGTTTCTGATAACCTGAACTAAAACCCCAAAGCTACCAATTATTGAAAGATAAAACAACTTTTTTTAAAAAGAAAAAGAAAAAAAAAAAAACACCCTCCTTCTCTGTGATTCAGTAGTCTGAATTATTGAATCCAGTGTCTGGATAGGTAGTGAATTATAAATATCACAGGAGAGTAGCTTTAGATTGCTGCAGACAATACAGAAAATATAAAGTGCCAAAACTCCTTTGGAGCATGGACCAATATAAAGCAAGGGTCTAGGAAAATGCACAGCTGTCCAATAACTCAGGTTTGATACAACATCCCAAAGATCACCTTTGTTGTTCTTACTAATATTTTGCATATGTAATCTTGAGGTAAATTAGAAGATATGCTCACTGGTGAATTTCAAATGAATAAAAAATCCTTGAAAATAGCATTCCCTTAATGTTACACAGATGAAAAGTTTCTGATATTATATAAACTCCCCCTCTTCTCAATAAAAGACACCTTGTCCTAAGGACATCCTTGTCTTCAGACACGCTTTGGTTTAGGCCATCTGTTCTTAGTTTGATAATGGCTTCACTTGTTCAATATCAGGGCCTTTCCTAATGTGTAGGTGACCTGCTTTTATTTAATTTTGAATTTAGCTTCTATTCATTTTATGACCATACTCTATGTTGGTAATTACGTGCAGACACCCAGAGGGATTTTGTCGATGGTAACATTAAAAATTAATAAGTAAATGAATTAGTATGATGATTAATATTACAAAGAGGGCCCATAAGGCATTAGTAAAAGATGGAGTTAGGACGTAGCATCAGGTTACCAGTAAAAACAGTATAACACAAAGCCATAGCTATTATCTTAAATAGAAACTTTTAATTTCTTCATATTCTTTCTCTAGCCTCAACTTTCTCCTTCCCTCTTAAAATTATTTCTTATATTTACTGAACATTACATAGTTCTTTTGGGACTGACTATCTGTCCATGCCACTCATTTCTCCTGGAAAGAAATTGCAGTCACCAAACACTCTTCATCCCTTTATACCTCATCAATCAACAATACTGTTCTTTCTTCCTTTTTCTCTTTATTCACACCATCATAACTGAGCCATATTTATTAAAATGATAAAATTAAGCTGGTAGGAATATTTTCCTCATGTTTGAATTCCAATATATAATCATTTATATGTATGGCCTGATATTTGCAATTACGTAAATAGTTTCCAAATAGAAACCATTCTTGATCAGTGATTAAGTGTAGTTTTATTTAGAATGCATTTAATACTCATCAAGATTCTACCAAAATGGTTGTTTCATGAATTTGTTTTTTTAAAGATTTTTTTTTAATGTTTGTTGATTCAGATCGAGGAACCAATAGTTTGAGGGAGTGACTTCTCAATTAATTGTTATAATATTACAAAGTCATACCATCGAATAAGTAATTATTTTCAAATTAACAGAAATATCTTTAAAAATGATTCTTTACACTATATACTCTCCCTACCCCCCTTTTAAAAATATAACATCTCTTACTGACTTTTCTATGTATTTCCTAAGGACACTTTCTTTCGATTCTATGTCAAATGAAGTGGATATTTCCAGATATTATTTTCAAGTTCTGTATTCTCAAAGTTAGGCACCAATGACTCATTAAATCTACAAGCAGCTAAATGCAGGTGCAGAAAATTTGTGGCTGCAATTAATCACACCTGTGAAATATTTAGCCTATGAGACAAAAGCTGGGTTACTTGAATGTCGGTTCTGATATTTCTATTTTGAAATGAAATGTTACTAGATTCATCTTTTTTTTAAAATCATACATCAACATATCAATAGGAAAGTATATCCTATTTCTTTCTACTTAAACATTAGAGTTTGAAAGAAATTTGGTTCTTGAATCTAACTTGAATCCATTAAAGTATCAACATTTAGATCTGATAAAATATGCCTTTTATAATTTTAATAAGCTCTATTTTTCTACCTTCAGCTACAGGAATCCTCATAGAGTACTAATTTAATTGATTTTTAATCAAAGCATATTAAAATGATTACTTCTATAATTTAAAAATTTCAGATATATCATTATGCTAAAGATGTTTCTCATCTCAGATTATCTATACTACTTTTTTTTTTTCAAACTGTTTAATATAACTGTACTACACTGCAGTACAAATTAGAACAAGTGTTAAGCATTCAGATGTACCAATCACACAGCAAAGTATTGCTGTGGGCTTTGATTTAAAATTAGTTATAAAAGTCTATCAAAAGAAATCCAAAACAGTAACTCAAAAAAATATATGCACCCCTATGTTTATTGCAGCACTAGTCACAATGGTCAAGACAATGAAACAACCAAAATTTCCACTGATGGACAACTGGATAAAGAAACGGTGGTACATTTATACAATGGACTATTACTCAGCCATAAAGAAGAATGAAATCTTAACCATTTGCAGTGACATGGATGGGCCTAGAGAATATTATACTAAGTGAAATAAGTTAGACGGAGAAAGACAAATACTATATGATCTCACTTATATGTGGAATCTAAAGAACAGAATAAACGAACAAACCAAACGGAAATAGACTCAGATATAGGGAAAAAAACTGATGGTTGCTAGATGGGAGGGCGTGGGGATGGGAGAGAAGATAAAGAGATTAGAAAGTACAAATTAGTAGTCACAATATAGCCACAAAAATATGAAATATAGTTTGGGGAATATAATCAATCATGTAAAGATTATGCAGAGGGTCAGACGGGCACTGGACTTATTAGAGACCATTTCATAGACTGTGTAGATGCCTGACCAATGCACTGTACACCTGAAGCTGAATAATATTGAATGTCAACTATAAATATATATATATATATATATATATATATATATATATATATATAGTCTCGGGATGTGAAGTACAGCATAGGTCAATGGAATTGTAAAAGATATATACGATGTCAGAGGGGTAGTAAATTTGGGGAGGGGGTTATCATTTTGTGAGGTTTGGAAATGTCTAACTATTACATTGTTTTGTACACCTGAAACTAAACAAGAAAAAAACAACAACAAAAATAAGTAAGCAATTCAGAAAGATAATCCTAAGTCATTTTGCTGAAATAGGAAAAAATATGAAATTTATAAACTTTACTTCTAATACAAAAAAATAAATAAAAACACTTAAATTATACAGATTTAGTTTGCAGAAAACGTATCCTGTTTACATGATAATATATGCTCTTATTTATACTACTTTAAACTTCAGATTGTATCTACTATATAGTGTTTTAATTCATTAACTTACAAATCCCTGATATAAACTCATTTCTCATGTAGTGGGAGTTTACATATGAAAAGAATAATTGTTAATATAATCTAATTTTATGCTTATGTAATATATTTTCCTTTTAAATTCTAATAAAATGTGTTTTAATAACTTTGTAAACATCATTGCCAAGTAAAAAACTAAGAAAATTTTAGCCTCAAGAAACTGTGTGTTTTGCCACTTTTTACTGATTCACAATTAAGAGTGATAAGAATTCAGTACCAGTACTTTTGTGAATAACATGTAGGACTTCACGTTTTTCCAAATGTGTATATTACATGCACATCTGTGTATGTAAAACAAATAAGAGTAAAACATTCTCACATACTGGATGAGAAAGAAAATTAAAGTACTTTTATATTCATTTTTTCAGAGTTACATTTATTTTGCACGTATTCATATTTAACCTGTGGTTATTAGTATTCTACAATGTTCCAGGAACTCAGATAGTCACTCGGATGATTGTTCTTGATGCTCCCTTCAAGAACTTCATATCTGAGCTTGAGTCTTGTCACCAGAAAATTACAAAATAGCTGAATGTATATTATATAAATTTTATGCAAACTGGTTTACAATCCCAGATTAGAGAGAAAATAATGCTTTTATACAGATTTTAGATAAATACTATTGAATAGTTTTTAAGTATTAAAACATTACAGGCAAATTATAGATGAATACTTTAATAAATCATTCAATGATACATTTGCTCTAAGCACATACATAGCCCCTACTAATCTTCTAAGACTATCATATTGTGCTTTATAAAACTCTATTTACATGTCAGTCATTTGTGCAGAAGCTTTCAATGACTCTAAAGGCAAATAAAAACTTCTCACCTTGTCATTATTCTCTCTCAAAAATGATATCTAATTTGCTGTTTGATCCTTTCTCTAGAATGTAGCAACTATGACTTGATAGGTAAACTCTAATTAAGAGACATGAATTGATTATGCCCAAGTTACTGTTTATAAGAAGCTGCCAAATAGACACTCAACATACATCATTTACAAAGACACTGGACCAAGCTACTCTACTCTCTTTATATTCAGGAACTTTCTTCTAAAATGAGAAAGAGCTGGTTGAGGAACTCTACGCCCAGAATAGGTAAGTGCTATGCTACTTTCTTGGCTGTGATTACTAGACCATTTATCATGTTGCAGATTTGAGACCCTCCACAAGTCAGATACCCAGAATTTTATGACAGGCAAGGACTGACAAGGACAGAGGGAATGTGAATTGTTAATTCCTATCACTGTCCCACATTTTCAACCAGCATAGGAGATCAAGGAATAGTCTAAGAATTTGATTTATGAGGATTTAGTGTTTCTAGTAAATAATTTCCAATATAGTATGCATAATAGGCTCTAACCTTTCAAGTTTTTAGAAAGCCCATCATAACTTAACCACTTCAGCAGTGTGGAGGTTCCTCAAAAAATTATGAATAGAATTGCCATATGACCCAGCAATCCCTCTCCTGGGTATCTACCCAAAAAATCTGAAAACATTTAGAGATAAAGACACGTGTGCTCCAATGTTCATTGCAGCTTTGTTTACAGTGGCCAAGACATGGAAACAACCAAAATGTCCTTCAATAGATGAATGGATAAAGAAGTTGTGGTATATATACACAATGGAATACTATTCGGCGGTAGAAAAGATGATATAGGAACATTTGTGACAACATGGATGAATCTTGAGAGTGTAATGCTGAGCGAAATAAGTTAGACAGAAACAGCAGAGAACCATGTGATTTCACTGATATGTGGTATATAAACCAAAAACAACAAAAGAACAAGACAAACAAATGAGAAACAGAAACTCATAGACACAGACAATAGTTTAGTGGTTGCCAGAGGGTAAGGGGGGCAGGGGGTGGGGGGTGGGGGGTGGGAGATGAGGGTAAGGGGGATCGAATATATGGTGATGGAATTAGAACTGACTCTGGGTGATGAACACACAATGGGATTTATAGATGATGTAATACAGAATTGTACACCTGAAATCTATGTAATTTTACTAACAATTGTCATCCCAATAAATTTAATAAAATTAAATTTAAAAAAAAAAGTTAACCACTTCAGCTTCTGATTGCTAAGAACATGTAAGTATTGTAGTAAGAGGGAAAAATTAAGTTGGGGCCTGAGAATTAATGGTAAAACATTATAAAGATACTATATTTAGAATATCAGCTATAATTGAAAATAAAAAAGATACTATATTTAAATGTAAACATACAGCAAAAATATAACTTTAGAATACTTTACTTAAAAAACTAGCCTTCTATATTATTTGGCCGTTATATGAATAAATAAACCTATACCAATATCAATAATTTTCAAAGGAAAAAAATGACATCTAACCTGACAACTAGTATTCCAATTTCCAACCACTGTAATCTGAAATAGCAACAATATTAAGCTCTGACCCTTTATGATGGCAACTTTGAAGAATGCTACGAGTGAAGATTTGACCTGTAAACAAATTCAACTTACTTGCTTTCATAGTTTGTCCATGATTTGTTTCTCACCTCCCTTTAGGCATACTTAGGGTCGAAAGTTATATTGCATATCCATTTTTTTTTCCTTTTCTTCTCATTTATTTTGAGGTGATTTTATATATATATATATATATATATATATATATATATATATATATATATATATATATATATATATATAATTTCATCACATCCCATTACTATTTGATTCAAGCTAATGTATTGTGACACTGTATCGTGTGCTCTGCACCAACACAGATGCTATACTTCTCCACCTTTCAGAATTAAATTAGAGAAGCTTGGCATATATCTAGTCTTGTCCTATATTACTGATAAAATTTGACTAATACATCAACTGCTATATCTGATATAATTTACTCGCTGTGAATTTTTTTTATCAAAATGATATTCTGCCTAGCGTTAACATCTAGTAATGCTAAATTTACTTTCTAAATGAAAAAGTTTGGTTTGAGTGTATGTTCTTTCACATTTTTTATCTGTTTACATGGATTTAGTTGAGATTTCTAAAGGTTTCCCTGTCTGCTTGTTGGTAAAGTAACACTAGCTTTCTTCTCCATGGGAAGAGGAAGACAATCATTACCATTTAAAAGTCTGCGACTAGTCTCCATTTTCAGCAGGTCCCAACCCAGACAGAGCAATAGAATAGACCATATAAATGTATTGAAGGAAGAGCAACCATAGGGTAGCATGCTCTAATTCTTTTTATTCCTTCTCTCCTTTTAGTGTCTTAGGAATACTGAAGCTGTAATGCATTAACACAGTTCATTGACCCACTTTCAGTGAATGTGGAGGAGGTAACTACTTTGTCTTTTTCTCTTCATCTACACTAGTTGTTTGATGCCTTAAAGTGAGAGTGACCAGGCATTCAACTGTGGTGAGTAGGGATTACTCTAAGCATATTCAGCAATGGAAAAAATGAAGCCACATTACCTATTAGGCCTCCTGAAGGCATTATAGACTCTCTGAATCGTTCAGCTGTTAAAACCTTAGTCCAGGCAAAGAGTAATATTTCTGCAGGCCATGTTTTTAAGGATTTTTATCCCTTTTCATGAGTCAGGACATAATGCAATTAATATTCCATATGAAATCCATTCATTGTTCTGTGCTATTTATAAGCAGTTTTTTAAAAAACGCTGAAACACTATATTAATTTTTGAGCACTGCTAAAAACTAAAATAGTTACTTTAAAAAGTTAAAGCATATTTTATAAATTTTAATTTATGCCTATTATGTTTTAGGCTATAAAATGTCTAATTTATTACATTAGCAATAAAATATGACACTTTTTTTTGCTCAATAATTCTGTTTCTCTTGTATCTGCTTTTGTTCATATTAATTAAAAAACTGAACTAGCTGTAGAGATATTTTTTTTGATTGTCCACTTTACCACCTAAGACAACTTTTACAAAACTTTGTAAATTTTTTGTACAAAATTTAAAAATTTACACTAAATTTTTGCAAGATGTAAATAGGTGTCAAAAATAAAGTTAAATGTTTATTTTTTAAAGTTTGGAATATGCTAAATTAAATGAATTTCTTTATTGCAGTTTTTCACTTCTTGTTTTACAGGAAGTGTGTATTAATTTTATCAATATCCTTTTATTCATTTAGTCTATCCTCAAATCATACGCTTCTGCAAATCCAAGGATTCTTCTAGGCCAAATAATAAATAATTCCCCTGCAAGGAGCTCTCTGCTCTAGTGGGGCTCATCTCCCCATGAATTTAGTTGGGACAATGAAGACAATCAGCAGAACCAAAAATTCCCCTCAACACAAAGAGTATATATTGTGTATGTGTGTGAAGTAAAAAAAAAAAAAGAGAGAGAGAGAGATTTGTATGTAGCCACTGATACTTTCTGAGTTCCAACCAGATAAAGAGTAAGTATTATGTGTCTGGGACTTCCGGAATAACCATGAGACATTTAGATGACTGGGATTGATTTGCATTGGCAAAAAAGGAAGTATGTTTGAAGAAGAGTGGGAAACAAAAATCAAGACACTTTGGGGATGAGTTTAGTGAAAATGTCTTAGGGAGTTCATAAAGTAAGAAGATGCAGATATTGTGATAATTGTTACATTTTGAAAATAGGAAATATGAGGTAAAATGAGAAGCGACACTTTAAAAAAGGCAATCCATGCAGTATGAAAGAAATCCTCTAAGACATTTTTCAAAATATTTTTGAATGTTGAAATATTTTGAATGAATTATTTGAATGTTGCATGATGATGCTTACTTAGATGTGGCTTGGTGGTAAAAATACACAATGTTTCTAAGAGTTTTATTATTTTATTTATATAATTAATTTAATATATTCAGAAATAAATCAACTTTAAGAATTATTTTCAATTTCTTGGAGAGGAATTAACTACATTTGAAAATTTAAAATCACATTCCTATCATAATAAAATTATTCAATTAGCTGTGATACTCATTTATGTTTATCAAACTCTATGATCTATAGTGCTAAACCATTATATTGAAAGTGACTCCTACCTTTCAATATTGCTATTCTATATATCTTCTGACATTTTTGTTATTGAATGTTTTGTATACTGGTTAAATAATCAAAACCAAATAACACTTTGAATTTAATATCCAAATAGTTTTCAAAACATAACTATAAGTTAACTACACAAGAACAGGAAGATCAACATACCATCAGATCATATAATCTTTATACTCTGAAGTGAAGAATAGTCTTTTTTCAACCTTAGTGCCATACCAGGATCACTGTTTCTGTTCTGTCTGTGGTTCATTCAGGCCTAATTTAAAGTATTCATTGCTCCAAATACTTTTTGAAACATCAATCATAAACTACCTTATGTAAGAGAATTACATATTACATTATCCATATTGTACTATTGGTAAAACTATTATATTTTGTATACAGAAAATATCGTATGAACAACTCTAAAACCAAATAATATTTTTAAATGAGGATTTGGCATATTATTATGCTGTGCCTATTTATTCTCATCTCAGCTGATTCTTTTCAGTATTGACAAGAGAACATTTTGCAATTGCAATGTGAATAGATAGCACTTAAATTAACTTATCTCTTTATCTCTTTTCTAAAATTAATTTCTGAAAAATAAAACTTCTATGCTTAATTGGATCAATGGGTACTATTTCAATTACTAAAAAATTCCAATGTGGATTTTCTCATCAATTTTGAGTAAATTATGTTGGAACATACAAGGAAACCAAGCGATTCATGAATTTCATTTACATTTAAATAGCATTTTAGGATAAAATTCTCTACATATTTCTTGGAAAATTCACATTTTCTTCAATAATATGGGGGTATAAATGGGATGAGGAACTTGAAGAATTTAACAATGTGTCAAAAAAAGAACATATTTTTTTCAAATAAAAAAATAAATTAAATTGGAAGAAATCATTTTATAGACAATTTAAATATCATCTTCTAATGTGCTTTTTTTTAAATTAAAGTTTATCAGGGTGACAATTGTTAGCAAAGTTACATAGATTTCAGGTGTACAATTCTGTAATGTGCTTTTAAAAGGAAATTTTTATTCAAAGTGTGAAAATAAAGGGTAGGTTAATCATAGATTTCCTGGAAGCCTTCAAAGCCATTGATACAGACAAAGGATATAACATATATCTCAAAATACCCAATGAGATGTTACATGTGTGGAATATAACTGGGTGGAAAAGTTGTAAAATTATATTTTTTCTGATAAAGGATCATTATCATTTTTCACTAATGCCGATTTATTTGTTTCAGAATAATATATTGCTTTTTGTTATTTTTTTAATTTGTTTTACTGTGTATGTGGTGTGTGGTTGTGTGCAACTGTATGTGCACGTGTGATTTTGTGTGTTTACTTCTCTGCTGCCACTAGAGGAAACTGGGCAAAAACAGCAAATATGAAGAACAAAAGAAAGTGTGCCCCCCCCTTAGTATGTCACAAAAAGCCAATTTTCTTAATTAAATTAAGATTAAAGCAACAATCAAATATTTCTATGAAGTAGTTATTTTTGAGTCCACTCAGTATGAAGTAATAAAGATAGGTTATACTTCAATGGACAAAATGAGGAACCAGTAATCAATCCCATCAAAGCATTTACAGATCTTTAAAGATAGCCCTAAATTGTCCATCAGCTCACAACCATTGATTAATCATAGTATCTTATAGTTAGAAAAAAGCATAGAGGTAGAATTTTGTAAAAGAAGACTACCACTCAAGAAATGAATACTTCAAAATTTCCTAATACATAAGAATTTAATCTCTACTTTAAAAAAAAGAAAAGTTTTAAAAACAAGCTTAGTACAATGATACTACCAAACATTTCACTTTTACATTAATGTAAAATCTATCTCTATGTAATTTTCATCCATTTGTCACATTTTAGATTTTTGAAATTACAGATTAAGTAGAATCACTGTTTCTTGATAGACTCACGAACATGTTCAAAACCTCAGTATGGGGGCTGGCCCGGTGGCTCAAGGGGTTGGAGCTCTGTGCTCCTAACACCAAAGGCTGCCAGTTAGATTCCCACATGGGCCAGTGGGCTCTCAACCACAAGGTTGCCGGTTCGATTCCTCAACACCGACAGGGGATGGTGGGCTGTGCACCCTGCAACTAACAATGGCAACTGGACCTGGAGCTGAACTGCGCCCTCCACAACTAAAATTGAAAGAATAACAACTTGACTTGGAAAAAGTCCTGGAAGTACACACTGTTCCCCAATAAAGTCCTGTTCCCCATTCCCCAATAAAATCTTAAACAAACAAACAAAAACAGTATGTCCTTTTTCAGGGTTCTCTTATCCATAACAAGCACCTGTTCCTTTCACTTGTCTTCATATTCATATCCCGTCACCTAATCAGTTCTGTCACCGTTTTAGCTATTTCCTCTTCAATTATCAATATTCCCCTTTTAATTTACATATTGGGAAACATATATTAATTTGCATTTGAGTGACAAAGCAGGGTATATTCCATATGAATTACTTTGACATGCTTGGGCAAAGTCTAGCTATTGGGATACCAATGCTACAGTTCAATAACTGCTTCAGAATGGCTTACCAAATTGGAGCAGAAAAAAAATTGCATCTGAAGTGCGAGGCATGCAAATCCAAGCTTAGAAAATGACAGTGATCATCATGTCCATTATCAGAAGTATATTAATTTTGACATGATTTTCCAGTCCTTGTAATTGGTTTTTACTCTGTCATCTGTGTTCTCCCTCATGACCTTATTAATATATATTTTCACAACACGAATAATAAACAGAACCTTTTTTATATTTGAGGTCACCTTGCATAATTGAAACAATAGTCCGAATCATTGAATATCTGAAATTATTCTTTCTCTGGCATAAATGAGGCAAACAGGAGCATCACCATTTACAGAGCCTAAAAGACAGAAGCTCGGCTGCTTATTGCTGAGTTACTAGCAAGTGCCCTTGAGAGGTCAGGAATGATATTCATTACCTTGCAAACAGGTAATAAACTAGTAAATGTGTCCCTGGCATCCACCAACTAGAACAAAGGTAAAAGGAAATAGCATGAAAACTTTCTTTCCACCTTACCATGCAGCTTCCCGATGTCACAATATAATGTCCCAGGAAGGTTTGTACAATCATGTGAGGTTATGTCCTTTAAGTCCTATTTGTATATACCAGTATAAGAAAATCACAAATTATCATCAAAACAGAAATAAAAGCAAATACAAATTATGAGCACTATCTTTCATAGAAAGCCACAGTGGACTGCAATTATGCCCCTCCCTACCTCACCTCAAATGCTTGTTGAAAGCCTGCCTCTGACATTCAGCAGAGAAAATGGAAAGATAGCACTAAGACTAAATTGTTAGGAAGAAAAAGGGAATTACGGAATCTAGAACTAAGAATAACATACTAGGTGAGGGCTTAAGAAAAACAAACTTATAGACAAGCACTATCAGATAGAACTTTCTGGATGATTCAGATGTTCTGTGAACTGTCCATTGGTAGCTGTGTGGCTATTGAGAACCAACATCTCACTAGTGTGAATGAGAAATTAATTGCTTTTTTACTTAATTTTACTTAAATTGAAATGGCCTCATATAGGTAGAGATTACTATATTGCATAGTATAGCTATAGACTATGTTCACTTTTACGTTTCACTTGTCTCTACAACCTGGTATTTACTTAAAAGCTATGTACTACTTATTATCTGTTAACAAGTAGCAGGTTTCCTTCTTTCTGAAAAAGAAATGCTAACTCATTAAAACAAATATGAGGCTATTATATCTTGCATTCTCCCATGTTATTTAAAAATACATTTTGGAAATATGTAATGGCTCCTGTGTCTCAGCTCTGCCATTAACAGTTAGATGACCTTAGGAATGTCAATAGTGATTTGAGTCTTAGTTTCCTCATCATAAAATTAGAGGTCAGAAAAGGTCATCTAAGGCTTGACTAATTTATAAGATATATTTATTATAAAATATTGTGTTTCATAGGACTGATGGAGGGGATTTAGGAAGAAAACCATGTAAAGTCAAGGCATGGAGTGACTGGTTGTGACATTGCTCCTTTAGCTCGTTTGACCAGGATGGACCTTTCTGAGGAGACGAGACTGGAGCTGCCCCTGAAGCAAAAGTCTAACATGTGAAGATTTGGAGGAAGAACAGTTAAGGCAGTTAAGAACAATTATGCATACACAATGGAATACTATTCGGCGGTAAAAAAAGATGATATAGGAACATTTGTGACAACATGGATGGATCTTGAGAGTGTAATGCTGAGCGAAATAAGTCAGACAGAAAAAGCAGAGAACCATGTGATTTCACTGATATGTGGTATATAAACCAAAAGCAACAAAAGAACAAGACAAACAAATGAGAAACCGAAACTCATAGACACAGACAATGGTTTGGTGGTTGCCAGAGGGTAAGGGGGGTGGGAGGTGGGAGATGAGGGTAAGGGGGATCGAATATATGGTGATGGAAGGAGACCTGACTCTGGGTGATGAACACACAATGGGATTTATAGATGATGTAATACAGAATTGTACACCTGAAATCTATGTAATTTTACTAATAATTGTCACCCCAATAAATTTAATAAAATAAAATTAAAAAAAAAAGAACAATTATGCAATTAAGTGCATAATTACTGGGATGAGCATGGCTTAGAAAGAAGTTAAATGCAACTAAAATATAGGGAACAAGGGAGAGAAGGATAGGATATCAGAGCAGAGAGTTAATCAGGGCCAGATGATCATTTTCTTACAGGCTCAAATAGGAGTTTGTCTTTTATTCAAGGAGACCAATGAGAATTGCAAGCAAGGGATTAGAAACAAAACAACAACAACAGAAAACGGAGTACCTGACGGAAAACAACAACAATGATTCCTTTGAAATATGGGGTTGGAGGAGAGCTCTGTGGACACCCTGAACCACCAGAAAGGTGAACAAATTCATCCTGGAGCAAATTAAGCTTAAAACATCATTGGAGGCAAAAATCACAAAACTGAAGCTGTCCTACTTCAGGCTCATCTTGAGAAGGAGGGTTCTTGGGGAAAGATGATAATGCTGAGAAAAATAGAAGGCAGCAGGAAAAGAGAAAGACCAGATATGAGATGGATTGACTCCATAATAGAAGCCACAGGTACAAGTCTACATTTGCTGAGCAGCACTGCTGGGGACAGGACATTGTGGATATGACTCAGTCCTAGTATTGCCAGGAGTCACATAACACACAGCATATTTTTCAAATGACACTCTAGTTTCTCTGTTGTGAATGGACAGTAGGAAGAACATGTATGGAAACATGGAGATCTCACCGAACACTGTTGCAACACTGAATGATGTCTGCATGCATGTATTGACGACATTATTATTCTGGTTTCCCAAAGGGATTGCGGAGATTTCTACAATAAGGGACTCTGACAGAAATGGCTAAATGTCGATCAAAGGTTTTTGCTCTCCTTTCAGGAAGCAGAGTTAACACTGGAAGCAGCTGCTCAGCCAAAGTTCCCTTGGTATCTAGGTACCACATCATGAAGTGATTATGAGTATCAACGATGCTTGTCTCTTCTGTGTCAAGGTGACTAAGAAGCAGCTGTGCCCTCACCCTCTCTTTCCCTTTCCCCTGCCTGTTTGCTGGATGTCTCCTGGCTGTTCCAGGGAGATTCTCATAGTCATGCCTCTGAAAATGACACAACCCACATTCTCCTGGGTCACTGAATGACTGTATGGAGCAACCGCCCCCCTGGGCTCCAACATCAAGACATACAGAAATAGTCATGTTAGAATTTACCTAGACAAATATATACAAATATATACATACAGAGAGAGAGAGAGAGAGAGAGAGAGAGAGAGAGAGAGAGAGAGAGAGAGACTTTAAGCCCCTTAAATACTTGGATTTCTTTTAAACAGTAACTACCTTTTCTCCAATTAACAAAGAACTCCATAGCAATGTCTCTACCACAGATTACAAATATTTTTCAATCAGTAAATTTCTCTGTATGCCTGTAAGTGGAGAAGGGTCTTTAAAGTTCTAATGGGATAATGGCTAACTGAATGCTAAAACCATGGTCCAAATTCTGATGGGATCGAGCTTAGAAGAAGATATCAAAGAAGATCACTTTTTTAGTCATCAAAAAGTAGAATTTGAACATTTATTACACAGATCTCTATGGAACCACTAAAAACACTTAATACAGAGCTTGTCTGCTTCATGAAAAAAACATAAAAGCTTTAGAAACAAGATCTTGCCTTTGTTTTTTTGTTTTCTTTGAGGAAGAAGTACTTAAACAATGTGAACTGTACCAGTGCAAACAGCACTGGCCACTTGAAATATTTTCATTCTTAATTAATACTAAAATCACAGCTAATTTTTCTTTATCTACGTCAATAACTCTGTTGTAATCTTCTTATAGAAAGAATGCAATAGCACATATTCAAGTATGGTATTATGTATTTGTAATCTTAGGAAACAAATACTTGTACTTTAACCCCAAATTTGCATTAAATTGCTTGAGTAATCATAGCTTGCACTGTCTCTCACTGTCTCATCTTATTCACATAACAGTATCTTATCTGTCTAAAAATAAAGTCAATTCTACAGATAAGACAGTATGACTTCAAAACTTAGTTTGAGATTTATGAACAATAACGTTTATATTTAGAACAATACAGTGTTTGAAAAGAAGTATTGTTTGCTTTTATGCTAAATGAGCTTTACATTTCATTTGCATTTGTGCCACATTTTGGCAAGATTATATGTTCAGAGAGCTGATATTATGACCAATTTCATTTACACTTAAGAATAAATGTAGCTGCTTTGAGAGAGAAAAAAAAAGAAAACACAAAGTGGTGTTCTAGAATAGGGAGCAGAAAAGGCAATGATTTTCAGCAATCTAATGAAGAAGTTTCGGTAAACCGTATGACAACAGTAGGAGACATTTTTGGTTTAGATATTATAGTATTTGAGTCATGGTGCAGCCCAAATAACAGACAGCGGTTGAAAAAAATATTACTCCAGAATTTGGAAATAGCTAGTTTTCCTGCAGGTTCTTTGTTATTTACCTTTCCCCTTTCTCTGTGCATGTTATTTCGTGGATGCCCCGGGTCCTTCACTGGGTTTCACTCTTCTGCTCTACAGGTTCCAATTCTCTACATTCATTTTGTTTTCCCATTGTCACTACTCTTTTTACCCCCTGTGCATGCATGATCTAATCTGATTGTTCCATCAGGGCATTCATTCCATGCATCCCACCTTTCCTGTCTTCTATTTCAATGGCAGGCATCACAACTGATTACAACACTCTTTCCTTTTGAGCCCCCAGGCAGAGACTCAATATATCATAAGACAATATACTCTAGGCAGCCCAACCTTTTGTCAGAATTACAACTTTAGTGTCATAAAGTATAAATGGTTGCACTAAATGTATTAAGGAAATAATTTTTTTTATTTATTTCCTTAATCCATTTTTTTATTGGATTTGAAGACACTGTTTTATTTTAATAGTATATTTTTTAAAAAAAGAATTTAAAACATGTTGGCATCTATTGACAGATATTGGGGGCAGGGGCGGTAACAACCACCAAACATAATGGGATAATGACAATAAAAAGATGTGCATGCCCTTATAGCCCAGCTTGCGGGAGCAATGGGTAGGACATAGCAAAAAAAGGTGCTGAAAGAGTAACATCTGAAATGAGTTTTAAATTTTTCCTAGGCGATATCTAGACTAACATTGGCACAGAGGAAAAGTTGGGAGGGGAAAAAAACAAACACAATAATATAGTTTGAGAGTACCAAGAAACATGGTAAGAGGTGACTCTTGAGAGTTTTGCCAGGAGCAAGACTTTTTGAAAGAACCAGCTCAAGAAAGTAAGGTTAATTTTATCACGTTGGCAAATGAGTATTATAATGCTGGTTCAAAATAAATATGTGAAGAGAGTATATCCAAGAAAGAAAACATTAACAACCACCACCACAATAACATGAACTTTTAATCCTATTTTTTTCCTGTGTCACTTTGTCATAGCTAGGTCTTTAGAAGGCTGAATACCTTCTAAAGGCATATTATGACTTCATAATAGGCATATTATGACTATTTGGGGAATTTTGCTATGGTGACATTTTCTTTCAATGCCTTTATCAAGGTTGTGTAATTAATTAAAGAAACATAAATAAATAAACACAACTTAAAGCACAAGCTCAATAGAATAGAATTTTTAAAGCGTCTCTACATTTATCTGAAGTATTCACTTTAGCATACACATTACACAAAAAGTAGATCCCATTATTTAATTTATGAACTTATAAATACATTGTCTGGGAAACATTGGACATAATCCCAATTGGACATAAACCTACTGGACATAAACCCAAATCAGGCCACCTGTTGAGATCAGTGCTAGCTTTATTGCGTATCATACCAAGACTTAACAAAAGACTATTAGGTGATTGTTCCTGAACACATAATGATGTTTTGCTGAGAATTAGTGCCAGATTCTCTTCGGAAAAAATATTCAAAAAATGAAATTAACTATTAATCCAGTTATCAATCTAAATATGAATGAATACTCTAGTCTGGACCTAAACCTTAACAAAGAACCAGAACAAATATAATTTACTCCAACCCTGGAATATAATTCACATATGAGATAATGGATTTGGCAATGCCTGGAAGAAGGATAAGGACCATGATGGAAGAAAAAAATGTTCTTTATTTAACAATACCAAGATGACATGTGGCTGAATGACTTTGAAATAGCTTTTAACATTTAGACAAATAGCAAATTAGGTTAATGGTTTGAGTTTTGGCAATATGAACATTGGCAAAAAAAAATCTATTTCACTCCAAAAATGCAGAGGAGATTAAACACTTTGCAATTTTGTGCCAGGACATAGCTATCAAATGGTATCACAGTTTTAGATTCTGGTTTAGCAACAGTAATGCAATTTTAACATTTTTGCTTTCAAATTACTTTATAAAGAACAATTGCAAGAAACTCTAATGAAAATGTCACATTCTTTATACAGGTAGAATTAGCGAATTTACTTTTTCTGTGTGTGTATCTTTTTTTAAAAAAATACTCAAGCTAGCTAGAGATGACGTTAGGAATAAGAAAAATGAAATAAAAAGCACAATTTTTCCCCTAGTAGGATTCTTCAAAATAATTATCTCTTTTATAAGTTAGAATAAACAGATAAAAATTCAGTGAGAAGTCAGGTTCCTATATGTTGACATATTTACATATAGAATATGTTGTCATGATCATTCAATTCAGTAGATACTGCCAATAGTTTTTAGCTGTTCAAGTAAAAGAAACTAAACTGGACTTCAGGATTGTCTAAAATATAGAACATTAAAAAAAAATGATAGTGTTTTAAAATGTAGCTTTCTTTTGTACATTTTGACATTATGATTCATAGTAGAAATGATAATTTCCTGGATACAGAAAATGTTTCACCTCAATAAATCCCACAAATGGTTTGCAACTCTAACAAATTAGAATTGTTTCTTCTGAATTGAAATCAATATAGCTTTGATATGAAGCTCCAGGAGCATTTTACAATTATGAAAATAGGAAAACTCTAAGTAGATATTTCATTTCTTGTTTGTAAAGGATAAATGGCCACATAGCCGGAATATTATGAAACAATGGAGATTTTTCAGACGTAAGAAATTTAAGTTTCTTCTTCCTCAGGGAAATGAAAATAAACGTTTGTATCTAAAATTTGGATCTAACCCCCTGAGACCTTAAATTCCTAGCACATTCTTTTGTCTTTAAAAAATGATGTTCATAAAAATATCTAGAGATAGCAGTGATGGTTAAAAACGTATTTAATGGCACTGACTATTCACTTAAAACTGGTTCAAACAGTAAATTTTTTATGCATATTTTACCACAATATTTTTTTTAAGTAGATGTTAGTTTCTTTACATTTATACTAACATATAAATAACTAGGAACCACCTATTTAATCATATAGGAATAAGTACTGCAAATATAGTTTATATATTATTTTGTAGTTTATTCTAAAGCATGTTTCAAATGTTTCCACCTATTAGATAAAAATAGTTAATCTCTGAGTGAATATTTTACTTTATTTTTGTTTCATTTTTCTCAAGTTTACAATAATCACTATTAAATATATCTCAGAAATTTGATATATTGATAAACCTGTTTACTTCTAACATATATTCTAATGTTAGGGGTGAGATTATAAGTGGAAATGTAAAAATTAAGTTTGCTTTGCTTTATAATAGTTATGGATATTTCTACATAGAGATGTATGCTGGCCCTTTTCAGATCAACATATCTTTTAAATTATGAATAGGTAAGTAAAGGTGGATTGAAAAAATGAGTTCCTTTCTGACTACTTCTCTAGAACTGTCCTGAATGATGACATTAGCCAAACTAGAAAACCAGCAACAGTTTTCAGTTATAGATGATCCTCATGAAAACGCAAGTCATCTCTTCCAATATCTGTTTTTGAGATGCATGAAATAAAGTTGCTGTTACAGCATGGTACAGTGGCACAAATCTCTACGCCGTCACTTATTAGCTGTTACCCTGGGCACATATGTAACTGTGTTTCTGTATCTTCACCTATAAAATAGCGATACCAGTACTAATGACTTCATTAGTTTTAGATTTAATGAGTTAAAGTTCTCTTAGAACAACAGACACATTGTTAACTCTTGTAAATGTTATTTTCCTCTATTATTCTCATCTCCAACGTGAAAAATCCATTAGAGTCTATTACACTCACAATGAATTCAGAAGACTGAATTACAAAATTTGATATTTCACTGATCAAATAAACAAAGAATTGCCAAGTTTTCAACACCTTAATTTAACCTGGTTTCAGGATGTGTGCTTCTAATATTGTTACCTTTTTTGCATCTTAAGCACAGAGGTAGAGGAGTAGCTTGTGAAAGTTCAAATTCCACCAACATTTCTCTTTTCTTCTGGTTCCCCCACCCCCTACATCTCTGGCAAAGCTTCTGTCTCTCTCTGTCACATGTTGTAATTAGCAACAATTAATTAGCATTATGAAATCAGCTAACTTAAGGTCCTTGTGTTCTCTTTTTCTTTTTTCTTTTTTTTCTCTCTTTGTGTCTGTAGAGCTTAGGGTTTGGGAAGTTCAGGCAGCAGGGATTCCTTTTCCTTTTAATATATCTACCACAAATCCAGTGGATATTTTACATAAGATTTATTTTCCCTATAATTTCATAAAGCTTTGAAAAAAATAAGAGTTAAAATGTCTCTGTTTTTTGAATTGGATACTTTATTTAATGTATGCTTATGATTTCCTATTTCACTGTTAGTGTGTGATTAGCGCTACGATTATTTTCAGACAAAGTAAATATAAAAACCTTTGTTTTAGACTCTTGTAATCTTAATAAACAGAAAAAAGTGATTTGCATGCAAAGCAATGATTTCATAGTGAATCAAATATGCATGTTATGTGAGTGGCCTATGCATAGGAATTACTATTAGTTTTCATTTCTTAACTTTGTTATTGCTTTGTTGATCATCTGCCCCAGAGTAAATCAGTTAAATGTCACAGATCAATTATTCTTATATCTAAAAAAAGCTTAAGGGTGTAGAATCAATATTCCATTCTAGAAATCAAGTTACAGATCCTGGCCTTGAAATTTAACTATACAAAATAAGGACCTGACAGAAAATATTAGTTCTGCCAAACTAATGTTATAAATGAAGAACAATGTAGTTATTTAAATGTAAGGTAAATTAAAGAAAATAAAAATAGACCATATCTAACAAGTCTTGCTCTGCTTGTTAATGCATTATTGGATCATTGTGTGTTTCACTTATTCTCTGTATTAGATCATTTAAGATCCTGGTTGTGGAATAGATTAAAGCAGTATTTGGCAACATATATTTAATAAAGACTGTTGGTTTATAAAATGCTAAAATCGATATATTATAAAAACTAGAATCTATTTATTTATGAGTCATATTTTTTGAGTACCCTCTTGTGCATTTTTGTGGTGATATTGGAGTTTGTAGAAATGGTCAAATCAAAGTACTTCTAATTTTACATGTATGTAACTAACCTTGTGCTATGTGTTCGTCTTGCCACAGATTTCATATGTGCCCTGATGAATCACTTTATCTCTTGGTGTACTCGAACAAGTTCCTTTACTTCAAATTGCCTTCACTTATCTCATAAAAGTCTCTCATAGCCTTATATAAATCTGAAAGTATCTGCAATGGGTTCTGGCCTTCTTCAGTTGTTTCATGGTTATAGCAGTCGGTTTTCCCTTGATTATAATCATGTAAGTTCACCGAGCTATGTTAACATAAGATAGCCTCTTAATATTATTCACTATTAAATTCTGATACTCTCCTCATTTCCCTCTAGTCTTTTCTCACACTATAGGGCATTTTCTCATATCATTACTAATGTAACAACATTACGAGTACAATGACCCAATATTAATAAGTGCCTACTGTATGCATATATATATATATATATATATATATTAGAAACCTTGAATTAATAGGTATAAAAATCTGTATGATAAGAATTTCACCCATCAGCAGTCATTGTGTTTTATTACCCATTCTAACACATTTTCTTCAAAATAATACATTTTCAAAATAATAATTTACAAAAATTGTTCATCCACTTTTGTATATCTAAGCATCTTGCAACCTCCCCCTTCTTTCTGAACATACCCCTGAACGTTATCTGCATTTGATAAAAAGCAAAATAAAACTACAGATTACTTGACTCTGGTTTTATATCAGTTTTGCAGCCATTAGCCATATAATTAGCAATTTACAAATGGCAATAATTGCTTAATAGATACTATTTTTCATTGTTTTTGTTGTTACAAAGGCAATAACATTACTCATATCCATATGTTAATAAAGTTCCATATTTCCCCTCCGATGACATCAAAAGTTGGAGTCACGAAATCGTTCAATCAGAAAAAAAAGAATTGATGATTTTTTTTGTTTGTTTTTTTGTTTTTTATAAAGTATCTTAGTTTTTAAATCCACTAAGCTGAACTTTACTGTTAGGTTATCCTTGTAGCCTCAACATGCAGAGCTAGGATATTCCAAATAATGTAGTAGGGGTTACATGTTTATGGTTAAGAAACAATAATTAAGCCAACAAAATAAAAAGCAACGCTTCTTTAAATGCATGCATCTCAACAATTAAGAGTGGTGTATGTGTACGTGGGTATACACACACATTTATAATATTTTTAATGCTTATTCGCTGTTGTAATAAATTAGCTATTCTGTTGGAGTCATATAACATTTTACTAAAAACCCATTTAATATCAGCACATTTAAGGTCAAGATAGGTGGTAATTTTCTATAACCAATGTAACTGTACTTAAGGCTAAGTCAGTCAATATGATTCCAAAGCTACCTTTCCAACAACACTTATAGATTTAGTTGTTCTTTGAGTATTTGGCATATTGGTCCCTACCTATCTTTCATTTCAGCATTTTAGTTTTCAGCGTGAATGTTCTAAATGTCCCTTGACATCATTATGAAGAATTCAAATTATTTGTTCATTTGTGTTCGATTACTGTAGGGGAGTTAACATCACCTTCCATTTAACACTTATTACAAATGAAATATTTTACTTACACATAGTGTTTAGAACTTTTGGTCATTATTTGTATTTGTAACATGAACATTTGTTCTCCAAAATTTCCCAATCAACAATGATTAGACCAAAAAAAGCTACCTGGTGTTTTATTGGAAAAACAGAAAATTGTTCAACATCTATTATGACACTCACACATATGACCAGTATACTGTGATCAACCTCAACATAGGACATGGAATGTCCATTTATTATCAATAATTGGCAAAACTTCTATGCTTTGTGCAAATCCTTTTATAAGAGGTTACAATTTCCTTAATGGAATATATATATATATATATATATATATATATATATATATATATATTCCATTAAGGAAATATATATATATATATATATATATATATATATATATATATATATATATATTTCATTTCATTAAGGAGGTATATATCATCAAAAATCATATATATATATATACACACACACATATACATATATATATATATATTAGGTTATAAACAGTTCAATATAAGTAAGTTCAAATATTTCACACACATACACATGCATTTATATATAATATATAATATAATATAATAATATTATATTACTTTTATATTTATAATAGAAAACCACACTGTTTATTTAGAAAACCACCCTGTTTATTTATAGAGCTATGGACACCATGATTAGCAGCCTGTATACATCAGCTTTAATCAATTGTCTGCTTCTCCTTTAGATTTGAGGAAACACGTTAGTGTATTTATGGTACTTGACCTAACTTACATAGTTAGGAAGAATCACCGGGAAGATTCAAACTAAGCTTGACTGACTGAAATGTCTATGACTTTGAACTTCAAATGCTTTTCCATGCATGGTACTCGTTCAACACTTCCTCCCTACTATCTGATTTTTTGTATTGCTCAACCCCAACTTCATGGGTGATTTTTAGGGAAACTGAGAAAAACTCTCTATTGCATATATTTTATATCTTTGCCATTACTTTATAAATTTACCCTCTCAAAACAGATGATTTCATCTTTTCAAGGGAATATTTTTATTGGAAACTATGGACTGAGCAGGTGAAAGAGATGAGAACTCTGAAAAGAGAAAAGCAATTATACAAGCATGAATTCTACACGTTAATATCTTACCTTGTCCTCACTAATAAGAATGGATCATTTTCCCAAAGGTCTTTTTCTTCCTCAAGGAAAAGATATTCTTAGGAAAAATAATAAAAAAATTTAGTAGCTTTCTAAGTAAATATTTATTCACACTTCTGCGATCCAAAGTTTTAGCTTCTTGAAGAGAATATATAAAGAAAGGAAAGAAATACCATGACTATGAAACATCTGAAGCATTCCACATATGTGCTTGTAGCATTATAGTCACGGATCTTACTCATTAAAAACTTGCATGCTGCTTGACTTGGGGAATGAAAGTGGTCTGTGAAATGTTGACTAAATTGGGTTGAAGCTATTAATCTATTCTGTCACCTGTTAGTGTTGCCAGAAGATTCTGGCATGATGTTTTACCTATATCCACAGTTTGTTCTTTTTCTTCCAGGCCACACTATGAAATGACTGGAGTCAATGCTCAGGCCATCATACATTATAGTTCTCAGAAAACTATCAAAATAGTTTTAATTGATAAGATTTTTTGCTGACTATTTCCTAAATCATTCTTTTAATTTCAGCAAGTACCAATGCTGAGACTGGACAAGAAGTTTCACCAGGATAGCACTCCAGACACATTAAACCTTTTATTGGAAATAAATCATATTGTAACTTAATTTTATTTATATTTTAGTCATATTTTTATTATAATAAACACATTTTAAATATAGGTGGGTTTTTACTTTGTGTTTTATTCTGTTGATATTCTGTCAGGAAAACAGAAGCCATGATAGAAATAAAAGCAGGGAGAATTTTAACAGCTAATTCGTTAAAAAGGTGTTCAAAAGGCTTCAAGAGTAAAAAGGAAGAAATGGAAGGGGTGCAGAGTAGCAACTGTAAAACAAGAATTGGTTACCTAAGGCCCAGGAATCCGCTACTTCTCCTGGGTCAGGAGCTAGTATTGGGGCTAGGGTGGGGAGGGACTGCTGGAATTACAGGAGCTCCACTGCCTCTGGTTGTGGGAAACACACAGTGACCTCTGAACAGGAATCCAGAAGCCCTTATTCCTTCTGAGTGTACTCAGACCACCTTGTACCTTATTTTGAGTCCTATCACCACATCCTGCTGGAGTCACCACCAGGAGCAGAAACAAATACATGAAAGACAAAACATTTTCTTCTTCCATCTTCCAATCTCCCAACAGTGGTTCTAACTGGCAGTGTCTATAAGGAGGCTAGGAAAAGTAGCCTAGGGAATGTACTTGTCAGCTTTTAGGGGAAACATGGAGCTTGGAGGCAAAATAAATGACTCTGCAACATTCAATTTTATCTTATAATTCTATTTTGCCATTGATTCATTGAGATGATATCTGCAAAGTGCCTTTGTCAATGTTTTGCCCATTATATAGATACACAAGAAATGTCAGTACCATAGGGGAAGGTCTTTCTAAAATCAATTTCTATTTTGTTCCCTCTGAAACAAAGGACACAATATCACTTTTTCTAGACGACTCAAGGTTAACTTGAGAATGTCAATGTTTACATGGGACCATTGCCTTCAATGACTTTTCAGATGCAGAATGAGGCTTGTCCCAATGCTAAAGATTCCCCACTGCTCTAATTTTAAGGTCAATGTCTCTGTTTTTCTTTTTCTTTGTCTTGCTGACAAGCAATCCACAATAACACTGTGGACCTTTCAATGTTCAGCCATTTGGTAATATCCTTATTGCTCCTAATTTTTGTACATTGACTTGTTGGGTGTCAGGAACTAAGATAATCCAATTTTCTAAAGTCATATTTTATAAAGAGGAAATCTAAATGAAGCCTTGAGTAGCAACCTGTGAGGAGGGTTTTCCCCATGAGCAAAGTGTGTGAGTGCACCTGTTCAGAGACCGTTTTTTTGTCTGTTCTGTTTGTCTCTATTTCCTAGGGTTGTGCTTGTATGCTAAGTACCCTCCAGGTAGTTAAGATGTTAATGCAATATTGGCCAGCTAGCAACAACAGGCTCATTCTGTGAATGGCCTGAGGTGTACTGTGAATGATTCACCTCATAATAAAAATTATTCCATAATTGAGAAAAATAACTGCTTTCTCTTATGAACACTATCATGACCTCTTTTGCAAATATACAAAAGTCTATTGTGCTTTGTGGCTTATAAAAAGGAGCTTATATACTCAGGGAATCACACAAATATATTTATGCTTTGTATCTAGATCTTATATTAGATAAATGTCTATATGTATATATAGGCATGTTTTACATATATATTACATATTATATGTGTAATATATTACATACACACACACATATAGACATCATATATCGGACATTTTGGGTGTCGTAAGTGGAATGTGGAACATCAAATACAGAGCAGAAGAAAATTAAAAAAAAAAAAACAACAACACTTTTAATGGCCCTAAATCCAATTATATCATCAAGGAAACCTTGATATACCCCTCTGTTGCTCTACAATAGGACATTAAGAACTAGTGCAATTACTTGTCCACATATAAAAGTAATATATCACTTTTATCTCTTGCTTCTATAACTCTTTCAGCCTTACACTTTGGATCTTACATTTACTATCTTATTCCTAGTACTTGAAATAATTAGCACCTCCGCATAATGATTGAGATTAAATTTTCGTGACATCTCAAAATTGCCCTTATCATGCTCTTATCTGTAAATGGTATGGCAGCTGAAAGGATATTATTATACATATACACCATGAGGCACAGAATCACATGGACCAGAACAACTTAGCTAATTAGTGATAGAGTTGGGACAAAACTCAAGACTCTAGGAATTCATATGTTTGAAATCCTTGGAATTTTATAATTGGGGGAAGCCTAAAAAAGTGATTTATCTAACAATGAGAGTGATTTAGTTTTCTATTGCTGCTATGAAAAATTGCCAGAAAGAAAGTGGTTTCAAACAACACAAATGTTTTCCCTTATAGTAGTTCGCTAGGTCATTAAGTCTGACATGGGTCTCACGTGGCCAAAATCAAGAATGATGCAGGAATAGTTCCTCTGGAGGCTTTAGGGGAATATGTTTCCTTGCCTCTTCAACTTCCATAGGCTTCCACTTTACTTTGCTCACGGACACCATCCTCTGTCTTCAAACCCAGGAAAAGTTAATTGAGTCCTCACTTAGTATCACGCTGACATCTTTGTTACAAGTCACATCTCCTGAACTCGGACTCTTCTCTCTCTCTCTCCTATTTTTAGGGACCCTGGTGATTACATTGGGCCTATCCAGCCAATCCAGGAAAATCTCCCTTTCGTAAACTCAGCAGATTAGCAAATTTAATTTAATCTGCAGTGTTAATTCCCCTTTTCCTTTCAACTGACATATTTCAAGGCTTTTGGGATTAGATAATGGACACTGGGGAGGCCATCATTCTGCCTCCCAGAGTTAGTAAAGGTAGTAATACATATAAATGTCCCCATAGTTTGTTTACCTGTCATAAAGACCCTATCAGGAAGGAAGCAGTAGCTTCATTTTGTAGGAAAAAAAATAAAAAATAATAGTCTAGGTGGCTTTTAGATTTTATTGGTGGAAAATTTTAAGACCTAGAAATATAAATCCTTGGAATTCTTAACGTTTTTAATCTGTAGAATACAATTAATTCAAATTTTTTAAAAAATGTTAGCATTTTATGGGGATCCATAAATTGCCTTAAGTGGGTTTTAAAACGCTTCAGTTTCGTGGAAAAGAGACAAGAAAAACATACAATTATCTTAGATCCATTGAAATGTTATAAGTGACTATTATTTTAAAATGGCTTTATTTCCTAACTGAAATCTCCAAGATCTAAAAGTGGATAATGATATAGTCATGACTGAATGAATAGACACTGATTCTTATTTGTGGTTACTTTTTGTAATAATTGCATCTGTAAACTTTCTCTCCAGACTTCCCTGGATATCACATAACCTCTCTGAATTTGTTTTCACATCAATAAAGAAAGTTAATATTTTTACTTTCCAAGGTAGTAGTTAGGTTACATGACGTAACATGGGGAAATAATATGGGGAAAAATAAATGCTCAATAAACTAGCAATGCTTAATAGTTGTTATCACAAGTGTTATTTTCATCTGCACAGGATGTAATACAGCATCATCTGGCTAAAAAGGAGAAGTAAGGGCCATGATGTGACAGTCTTCACTTTTTGGTTCAAAGTATGTGTAATATATGTCTATTTAAATTTTAAGAATATTTCCTAAATTTAAAGATTCGTTTATGTCCCTACACACTAGTGGCACAAAATAAACAAAACAATTTGTTACAAGGATTATCTCAAATATTGAATTCCTTAGAACTCTGAAGTAAACAGTTAAAAAAAATCAATTACTATGCAACGAATTGTGTGGAGAAAAAAGGTGAGTCACAAGTGGGTCCAATCCTTCAGCTGCGTGCTATCTTGACTTATAAATAATTTCTTCTCTTTGCAAGAGAAGTAAACCTGTATTCAATGTGTCAAATTGTACATGCTTCTTAGAGTTTATCATCTCTACAAGTTGGAGATGATGACACTGAGAGCCTTTCTCTGCAGATGTCTCAGTGCCAGGGGGCCAGACCAGGGCCATATGGCTGGGTAGGCTCGGATACCTGAGGCTCACCTTGTACTTATGGAAATCAAATGAAATTATAAAAGTTTGTGAAGATGAGCTGAGATTACCAAACAAAATTTGGGCTAGAGTTATATGCTCTGGTGATACTGCACTTCTAATAATATTGTAATCTAACATATTATAGTATATATTCTAAAATCGTAATACATTTAACTATTCCAATTGATTTAGAATTAAAAAAGAGCATAAAGTTATTTTTTTAAAGAATACATGTTCATGTGAATTATTTTTATAAATATTTCAATAATTTATGTAATTGTTAAGTAACTCATTATTTCTTGCACATTAGTAGTTGCACA
The DNA here is from genome assembly GCF_057876585.1 of Rhinolophus sinicus. NCBI lineage: Eukaryota > Metazoa > Chordata > Mammalia > Chiroptera > Rhinolophidae > Rhinolophus > Rhinolophus sinicus. The sequence goes on from NC_142517.1 coordinate 136,419,928, forward strand.
GATTAAATAATCCCATAAATGTTTGAGGACTTTGTATATGTTACAAAATAACACAGTGACTTATTTAGATTTAATGTTAAAAAAAAACACATAAAGAGTAAAATGTAACTTTAAAGATAGTGCTGTATACACGCTGAGGTATATAAATGTCTAGTCACAATGTTGGACACCTGGAAATAACATAACATTGTATGTCAAGTGTAGTTGAAAAATTTTTAAAAATACAAAGCCATATGACATTAAAAGGTAGTTTGTTAATAGCATCATAGCATCAGTCATATCCTTTTATTTAATTGTTTTGAATATGTTTAACTGTGTGATGAGAAGCCTTCTATAGAATATGGATACATATTTTTCCCATTAAAGCAAGAAACTTTGCAATTAGTGTAGAATTCTTAGCTAAGAGTATCATTAGAAATTATGTATGACACATATCAGTGAAATCATATGATTCTCCACTTTTTCTCTCTCTGATTTATTTTGCTTAGCATAATAATCTCAAGATCCACCCATGGTGTCGCAAATGGCACTATTTCATCTTTTCCTATGGCAGAATAGTATTCCATTGTGGGATATAAAACTGAAAGCAACAAAGTAACAAGACAAACTACTAAAGAAACAAAAACTGATAGACACAGACAATAGTTCAGTGGTTACCAGAAGGTACAGAAGGTAAGGGGGCGTGGGTAGATGAGAGTAAAGCGGGTCAAATATATGGTGATAGAAGGAGAACTGACTCTGGGTGGTGAACACACAATGTGATATATAAATGATGTATTACAGAACTGTACACTTGAAACCTATGTAACTTTACTAACCATTGTCACCCCAATAAATTTTAATTATAAAACAAAAGAAAATAAATTATATATGAGAATGAATTCTATGCTTTACACACACACTATTTCTATTAACTGTATTTTTTTTCAAATTTCACAAAAATAGCTGCTTAAGGTCAACTATGAAAAGTTTCATTAATTCAGTAATTAAAATAGTCTTTCTTGTGTCTAGTTTGAGTCAGGGAGAAATTCTAGATTAAGGTTACAGAAATTCCCAAAGTTTGGAAATTATACACATACAGATAGCGCACATACACACACACACACACACACACACACACGCACACACACAGTATTCATCTATATTTACCAGTCTACACAAGATTTAAGAATTTTAAAATATAAAATGATAATAACAACATACATACTTAAGGACTTAAAGCCATAGATTTAAGGACATGAATTAACTTAAAGATTTAAGGGCATGGATTTTGTATAATAAAGTGTTTCCATGAAGGGGTCATCTCTGTAATGAAAGTGAAAATGCTCTGAAGGCTTTGTTAGCCACATTGACTCACCATTGAGTGTGTGCCTCCCCTTAATAGTGTTATCATCACCTTTAATCCATAAGCATTGATACAAAACATCTATTAACATGGCCTGAGGATATCCTATTCTCTGGTCTCATGTGGTTAAGGCACACTGGGCCAAGGTGGTCCTAAAGGATTTACCACATATTTATATTGATTCCTCAAATAACAATGAGATACTTGTTACTGTTAATATTTAGAAGAAACAGCTCACTGTTCAAACTTCAAAGAACTATAAGATAATAAGAAAATTAATGCACTAAGAATGAGATGAATATGGATCTGACTCAGTGCCTCTGAGTATCATACCCGATATCACAGAGCAAATAAATGGCAAAAGAGAATTTAAAAAAATATAGTCTGCATCCCAAATCAGCTCTGTGATGGTATCAGTACCAACAGCATCTAAACACATTGATCGCGCCTACATTCAGCCAGGAACAGTACTGAGCTCTGTACTTTATATGAATTAATTTAACCATCAGAAGACCAGTTTCTAATAATTATATTATCATTCTTACTTCACATTGAAGAAAATGAGGTAGATAAAGGTTAAGCAAGTAGCCCAAGATCACCCAAATATTAAGCGAGAAAATTAGAATTGGAGCTAAATTTGGCTTAGCTACAAAGACCACGGTTTTAGCTCGATTTACTGTCTCTGGTAGCTGTATCTGCCCAAGCACAGCTCCATAGCCTCATTGTGCATTAGGGCTGTTGCCTGCTTGTTAGTACTTCTGTTCTTCAATTTGAAAGAAAAGTGCAAAGCAATAAATATTTACTGAGCATCAGAGTGTCAAATAGAGAGTTCCACAAAGTACAGGGAGAAGGCCTGCACGCTGCTCTGCTTCCCAGTCCCTGCTTAGTAATGATTTGTTAATTGATTAGTAAACATGCTACTCAATGGGCTGATTGTGAAAACACCCCTGCAAATTCAAAGAAAGGTAAGACTACACTGTCACGCACATTAACAAGAACAAAAATGGTGAGATAAGTTCAGACAATTTTTTCTTGAAATGCAGCAAAGTCTATTGGACACATTTTGCAACATGTTCACCCGTCTAGATGTATTAACCTTGACACTTTCAGGAATATTTCTAAAATGTACATTGGCTTCATGTCCTATAGATGAGTTTAAAATCATGTTATGCTACCATTTAAATTTCATACCAACTTGGGATGAAAAGGATAAAAATGCATTACAAACATACTCTCAAATTAGGAGTGTGTTCCCAATTTTATCAGGTTCTGACAGCTTAATATGCTGAAAATAGTGGGGTACATTTTCAAAGCAGCATGCTCTAATTTAGCTGTGCAGCTCATGTTTATTTTAATGGTAGTTGCACAGTGAAATCACTGCAAAACATTCTGAATACTTACCCAACTGTGTCTACCAAAAGAAAGGGAACATTAATTGAACTAAAAAAAAAGGAAAATTATCACTTAACCTTAGCCAAAGGATACTTCCAGTTTTGTCTGCTTAATTTCTATGTGCTTTTACTGTAGTTAAATAGTATCACAAACAGGAACCAATATAAAGATTTTTAAAAATTTAATTCTATGTTGCATGTGTCATGATTCAAAAAGCAGTGTATCTCAGGACATTAAGTAACCAATATTGATCTATCAATATATCAATCTTTGCTTTTAACAGTCAAGAATTTTAATTAGTTATATCCATATTAATGACATTCTCAAAAACCCAGTGGAACAAAATTGGGCCCATCAGATGGCCTCTTTTCTCAAAAACTTTTAACGTCATATCACAGACAAAATGTTAATCTCACATTGGGCTTTAAAAATGGATAGGACCACATCTCCAAATTAATGATTCATAACATCATTTGCAGCTATTAGCCTATCAGGATAAGTGCTGGTAGCTCTTTTATTTCACTGCTTGGTGTGATACCATCAATTTAAAGTCTATCTCATATAGGAAATTTACATATATATATCATATAATTCATTGAGTCCTGTCAGATTTTTAAAATTTGTATTACCATGTACAACTACAAGTGTCAAAATATGAAATAACATTCAGGTAGGAATTTTCTAAACTTCTTTTAACTACCTGAGCCTGATTAGGAGACCCGTGAAAGCCAGTGTTTATGGATGGTACTAGTAAGAGTTTCATTTTGTCATGTAACTTTTGGGAAGTCTCTTTCAAAGGAAGTGTATGCATCACAATGCCCAGACCAAGCAGAAAAAAATTAGAGACTTTGTGGGCAGCAGGGAACAGATGTTCTTCTAGCCACATTCTGCCATAAGGCAGTGAAATTTCTCTGTCCAAATTTCATCGTGACACTTAGAGAAATAATCATGCTTTTGTATTTTTGTTGAACTCTCTAATGAGGATGTGAACATTCTTACAGATTTTAATTCACAAGTCCTTACAGCACCTTTCTTTTGAATGCAAGTGATAAACACCTTTTAGTTATTAAAAATTCAGATGATTCTAGAGCATATCAAAGGCTGTCGTGCATATTTATGGCAAAAAATATCAAATAGGCTTTATCACTCTCTCTATGGACATCTAACATGTCAATGAAAGTCACGAGGCTTTGGACAACAGGCAGTATGGATCAATGTGAGCCCTTTACAAAGTGTTAGTATAAATTGTTTAATAGTTGTCAATGTGCATTCTAACTCTTTGCTTCTAAAAGCTAGACAGAATTGCATATGGGTGATGCCTACACCCATGCAACAATCATGTAAAGAACAAAATAATACAAATGAATCAGCATGGTATATTGCAAGAGAACTAGTTAATATTATGGTAATGAGCATACATAGGTAATCCCTGATCTGCCTCTAAATAAGAATATTAACTTGAGAACAAGTATTAATACTTTTCTGGGTCTCAGTTTGCTTATGTTTTAAACATATCACTATTACCAAATTTGAGATGCAATGTAATGACTTACTAGGCTATGGCCATTGGCAAGTTATTTAGCCCATCGAACCTCAGTTTCCTGCCTATGAGAGGAAATAGGGATGGTAATAATTGTTCCTGCATCATCCGATTACTGTGAGAACTAACTGAGTTATTTTATACAAAGGACTTGGTGTCTAGAAATTCACTAGTAGCCATTAGTGTCGTTATCCACATAGTTATCAGTGTTCCAAGAAACATCAATCATGTTGAAGGTGTTCTGCCACGTAAATAAATAGCTAAAATAAATAAATACGTTTATTTGTTTTCCATCTTTATTGGTACCATAATTAACAAATAAAATTGTAAGATATTTAAAGTGTAACTCATCATGATTCAATTTGCGCATACATTGTGAAAGGATTTTCCCCCATATTGTTCCAGAACCTCTCGTGTTTCTCTTTTTTGTTTGTTTGTTTGTTTGGTGAGAACATTTAAGTTCTACTCTCCCAGAATAAATGCATCTCTAAAGCTAAATAAAATAAATAGTTCTATGTTCCAAAACTGTCTGGAATGTAACATGTTGAAATCAAATAATATAAATTTAATATCCAACATCTTTTAAAAAGCTTATATATACTGTAAATCTCCAAAAAGGAAGTGTAGCAATGTCATGTTACCCCGAGATTATTTGGCCACAGAACCCTCATTTCATAGAACAAGTTGTGGGAAGAAACATGTATCAAAGACATTCTGCGAAATATTGATCAAGATGATTTCTGAGCTAACTGGGGATTGCGACATTGAGACCTCAAGCATTTTATATGAAACACCTTTCAGAACATCACTTCTTTGGTCCATTTTATAATGAGTAACAATGAAAGAAGGGGGTATGTTCTTGGGAAACTTGTAAGGAAGACCCAGACTTCAACTGTAATCTCACTGCACTGATTTCCTAAGTGGCACTTAGGGTTTGGGGGGGGCGGGGGGCAAGTTTTTCGAAGTTTTTATCTTCCATTTCTGGAATTCAGATTCCTCATTCAAGAATTATGAATTTACACTTGTGACTTTATCATACTCAAGTTTAACCCTGAGTTGAGTTTGTGGATCAATTTTCAAATAGTCTCTTAAACCACAATGGCTCTGTGATGCATACCATTAATCTGATCACTTATTATAGTGACTAACAGTCAATTCCCCCCCCCCTTAACTTTTCTTAATTTCCTAAAATATATTCTAATGAAATAAATGTTTAGAATTACTTAGAGCTGATTATTTTACATTTTAATATAGAGTAACAAGAGTCACAAATAGCATACTTATTTGCTACAGCAATAAACCTTACCAGGTCTTCAAAGAGTAATTCTTTAAGTTGGTTCAACTTTTTTTTTTTCCCCCCTAAATGACTATTTGAATTTCTAGCTTTATATTTACTTCACAAACTAACTAAATCAGTAGCTATTATAATACAATCCTTTTCATTTGTAGATTTTAATCTTGCCTTCTCATTTCACTATTTTATATGTACATGAATTTTTCATTCTGGCCAGAAAAATTTGTCCATATGTACAAGATACTATGGTCAGCATGCAACTATGCTATTAGTAGGTACTGTTACCTATGTATTAAATAATAAGGAAACTGAGGCTATGAAAAGTTAAACTCATCAGAGCTTACTTCGTGTTAGGCTATAGATGCTTAAGTTTATTTAAATCCTTCCAACAATTCTATGTGGTGCATGCTATTATTACGGTCATTTGTAGAAAAATGATTAAAATATAAAAATTAAGTTACTTGTTTGTGTTCCCATAGCTAACAAGTGCTAGATTGAGAATTTAAACTCCAGCCATGAAATTCTAAAGGCCATACACTTAATTACTTGCCTAGGCTGCAGCTCTCTTTTTCCTTTCAGCTCTAAGCAACAATTCCCCAATCCTGAGGCAATCAGTCAAATATTTACTTGCAAAATATAATGATAAAACTGTAAGTTTTTAAGTGGTTACCTGATCCATTTTTTAACTCTCTCAGTCGGCATCTATGTGTAGCTTCAATACAGTCATAATCAAAGATAAATGACCCAAAATTTTATTATTTAACACCTACACTACTGCTATAACATGGAGAAAATCATGCAGGAGACAATAAGTTGTAGTGAGAGAAAATAGTAGAACTTTTATTTTAGAATAAAATAATTTTATCCTTTTAACATTTGTATTTTCTTGGTTTTATAATCTTTATAATATACCAGTATAGCATGCACTTATATTTAGAAATGGAAATAACTACATTGAGGTGCATACTCATAATTATTACTACTTTAATGATGGGGTACACAATTAAAAATGTTTTGATATGGTTTATCTAGTATATAAGGAATGATATTTTGGTAATAAGACACTTTCATTCTAATTAGAGAGAATATGCAAGAAAAAAAAATAGCACAACATAGCATTCATTTAACACTGATTCAGAGTTTATACTTCCTCGGGCACTGTTTCAAGCATAAGAAAATGTCAGTGGGCAAAACAAAGTTTCCTCGAAGAGCTTTAATTTAGGACAGATAGACCATGCACAGCAAACACAATAAGTAAATAAATTATATAGCATGCAATGGATGCTACAGAAAAACAAACAAACAAAACAGGAGAGCAGAAGGAAGGTCAGAGATAGGTTCTTATAGTAAATATTAAATAATTGTCCATCGTGTGACACATGATAATTATGAAAGGATAAACAAAAACACCTGTAGGAATTCCAAGTATCAAAAATCAATATCTGGGTAAGAAGAGTGAAAAAGTAGTCATGTTAGGTAGAAATAAAATAACCTACAATGATCAATGAACTTGTATAATCCCCCTCCCTTGAATATGGACAGATATGTAACTTACTTCTAACCAATAGAATATGGCAAAGGTGAAGGGATTTTGCACATGTAATTAAAGCCCCTAATCAGTTGACTTTAAGGCAATGTTAATCGAAGGTGATATTATCCTAGGTGGCCCAGACCTAATCAGGTGGCCCCTTAAATAGACAGTCTTTGAGTGACAGATTTGAAGCAACAGAGATTCTATCTCCACTGTTGATTTTGAAGAAGCAAGGCTCTATGAAATCTATAGCTACAAGGAAATGAATTCTGCTAACAACTCAAAGAGGTTGGAATCAGAAACCTCTGGAAGAGAATACAGCCTGGTCAACATCTTGATTGCAGCCTTAGGAGACCCTGAGCAGAGTACCTAACTACTCCATGACCCACAAAAAATGTGAGTTATAAATGTGTGCTTTTTTTGACTTCTGTTTCTTGTAATTTGCTATACACCAATAAAATAATAATAATAATAATAATAATAATAGTAATAATAATAATTCAGTAGAAATCAGTTAAGGCAAAAGTCTGGCTGTTCCATAGGGCAATTTTGTGCAAGTTTCACAAAAGTGCTTCCTGTATGGTATATGCAGTCTTGTGGTCTAAAGGGTTGGGGAGAGAGCAATGGTTTTCTGCCAAGTAGAAAAGGCAACCACCCCTCTGAGTAGACATAGCTCTGCTACAGTGACATAGTGACTTAGTGACACAGCTACTGTTCATTCCTTATACCGGTTCCCTCTGCACAAAACAAACAATAATTCTGGGTAAGATTTATGTAGAATGAGAAAGACTCGCCAACAGGAAGCCGATTAAAACTGCATTTCAGGAGTGTGTCTGAGTGTGGGGGGGGGAATATATATATATATAGCAGAATAATAAAATGTAGCCATGGTGTAACAGAATAGTGAGAGTAGATACACAATCTAACCCTGGCCAGATATACACTCTAACCACTTCTACTGTGGGCTCCCACAGTCTGGCACTTTGCAAGGCACTTAACAGAAATTCTTTAAGCTCTCATTTGCAATGAGAAAATAGAAGCTTCATGAATATAGTCTATTGATAAACATGGGCTCTGTAGGCAGATGAGTTCACCCCAAACCTCTGCTCTGCCACATCTCATGTTGTCTTCACCTTTTAGAGCCTCAGTTTCTTCTGCTGGTTAATAAGGGCAATAACATATAACAATCATTAGATTATTAAAAAGACTCCATGAAATAATACAAAGTGATTAGTTCTCTGACATTTAACAAGGGATTACTCAATAATAGCTATGATTTTCCAAGGTCATATGGCTATTACGTGGCGGGAGGATGATTGGAAATTTGTGTCTTTCATTGAGGCGAGAGACAAGAAAGTTGGAAATAAATTTATAGGAACCAAGCTCTGAGACAAATGCCATGGAACTGGAAGAAATACGGTGAAACGGAAGCTAGTGACTAAAGAAGTATGGGATCTAAGAGAAAGGATTAATCAAAGACAGTTCTATGATTTTAAGTCCATAGTGACTTGGGATAGAAAATGGCTACTGTAACGGGAAATGTAACAAGGTTAGCTTAAAGGAGGAGAATGTATATGTGGAATGACTGAGTGGGGAAAAAGAAAAAAGGAAAAAAAAAATAAAGTCTATCTATCTATCTATACATATATATGTATATATACTGTATAAGATTTATTGCAGACAACTAGGTTCAAGGTTTTATAATTAGCTGTAGAAGGGCACAATGCTACAAAAGAAATTAGCAACAAACAATTGTGTTTTCAAACAATATAAAAAGCTAACAAATAGCTAGTTACGGAGAATTGAGTAATTGCTATTTCATAACATTCTTGACATTTTCAGGGAGGAGAAATTTGAGTTATTAAACAACAGACAGTTTTCTCTTAAGCCCTATGGTTTGTGTTCTATTACCAGTTGATACTTTTGAGTTATTCTACTTTTATTGGCAGTATACACAATATGTGAATGATGCAGGAGGCATCCTGATTTTCTAATGAACAATCTCCTTGATTTTACAATGTTTAATGCAGGTCAAGTTACTCTAAGAAAGAAGTCACTGCTAATTATTTTATTCCTGCAGTGATGAATGAAAGAAAACTATGAATAAATGTAAATCTCAGAATTATTGATTAAGTTATGGTGATTATAATGCTATAACTCATTTGTTTTTTATAAAGAACTTTATTAACAGTCATTTATCAAACTTTTAAAACCCTTTCAACATGTGAAGACTAATTTTATTTCTATAGTTATCGACCTTTTTCAGTTTGGTTTGGCACTTACTTCACAAACTACTATATTCCCAAATTCAAATTACCAAAGCAGAAAAGACACTTTAGAATTTTGAAAAGAATTATCGCCTATTCCTTTTTTTAAATTTTATTTTTCTCCCCATGAAAAGAATGAATGTTTATAGGATTACAATTAAAAACAATTTACTCAAATGAGTGAATAGGAAAAACAAGAACAACAAATGCCTGTGACAATACTGATATTATCTTCTGAAAGTTGGGGAGACATTTTCATTATAAAAAATTTTTGAAGTTTTTGTTTGTTTGTTTGTTTGTTTATTTTATTTTCTTCCTCTCTACCCTCCTTTCTAAACACTTCCATTGACACTCAAAGAAAACCTGAATGAGGACATTAGTAAAAAAAAAAAAAAAAATCCATCATTGGAAAAAAAAAGCATTTATTGCGTTTGATCCTTCCATGTTATGAATCTCTGGTTGCATATAAACCAAGATTACCTGCACTCTTGCTATGTCATTTGTAATCCAATAAAGTTTTCAATTAACAAGTATTATACTAATTACAAATATGCAATAGAAGGGTTAATCAAAACATTCTGGAAAACAACATCCATCTATTAAGTCTTCAAAGAAATCAGTAACAAGAAGTTTACTGTACTTCTGGCAAACTAATGATTGGCTTCTTGTACCTAAGGCTGTTATGAAGCTAACAATATAATAAAGATCTGATCTTCATGGACAAATTAATTGCATTCATATGTAATTGACATCACCATGGATGACTTCACATTTTAAAGCTTTGAGGAGTTTATATGAAACTTCCTGCACCTTCTCCTTTAATGCATTCATAGAGCTTTGATTATGCATTCTGTTAACTTGAATGAAGTGAAAGGCTGGAGTCTCTGGCAGACAACAACCATCAATGTGCAATAATTTGGCAGAAAGCTAAAATGTTTAGTTGAATTATAGTATCTATAATTACTTGAGTTTTTAAAAATGGTTAGTTTTTTTTGTTTGTTTTAATTTCCTGTTTAAAAAAATAGAAAGATTTATAGATGATGTAATACAGAATTGTACACCTGAAATCTATGTAATTTTACTAACAATTGTCATCCCAATAAATTTAAATAAATAAATAAATAAATAAATAAATAAATAAATAAAAATAGAAAGACTGGACCCTACATTGTATAGTGGTATGCTTCCCAAGGGAGACCACTGGTCTTCTTCCTGCAGTGTTGATGTTTTTGATTGAGTTCAGAGAAGGAAACATAGGATTTTAGACTCTATTTTGAATGTGTTTTCTCTTCTCAAGACAGAGAGAATCACTTTGCAACATGGTGTCAAAATTTGATTTAAAAAATATTTACTAAAATGTTCACAACTGGAATCTAAAAACCTGTATTTTCTGAATTTTTAAGTAACTCATTCTTATTAAAAAAAAGGGAAAAAAAGGCCTGGACCACCTCTGCAAAACAACATGTCTGCCTCCATATTTGATTGTTCTTCCTCTAATAAAAATAGTGACATCTTAACTCAAAAAATCAAGCCCTAAATTAGTAAGATCAGATATTTTAAACTCAGGTGATTTTAAATTCAGGAGAAAAGTTATGGAACCCTATTTCCTTTCAGTTTTAAAACTTCTAATTAGTTCTATGTTCATTTTATAATTAGAAGTAAAATGCAACTCCCTCTTGTAGGAAAGTTTCTGTTGTGAGGGATCAAATCTTTAGCAACATAACTTTAAAGGATATTGTGCCTTTTGATAAAATCTAGTGCCAAAGTCCTAGATGTGTCCAATTGATGATAGAACTACAAAGATTCTACGGCAATGAGCATTTGTGTAGATATATTGACCGTGATAGAAGAAGGGCTTATTTATCTAGCCATGAATATTTGCCAAACAAAAATAGAAACAGCCTACATTCAGCCCTATAATACAAACTGGTCCAAAGGGTACTTTACCTACCAACACGTGAAGCCTGCCAGAAGAGAAAGATATTATTTATTTTCTGACAGCTGACAACTTAAATCTGGCATGTTTACTTTCATAAAGGAAATGGTCCCAGGTAGGGCCAGATCATGATAAAATTGTGTTTAATTAACTCCTACGTTTTCTTTTCATAATCCATCCTGAAAACAAGCATTGGTGACTTGCTCTTCAACAAACATGGTTCTGCTGTGGGTCAGAACTATGTAATAGCTTCACTGTCAGACAAAGCTATGATTCCCACTGTCATCAGTTACAGGCTCTCCAAATATAAGTTATTCCACCTCAAATCTACAAATCAGGATAATGATCCCTACATCAGTGGGCTATGAGGAGAATTAAATAATATTTGTATAATCTAGTTGCCTAAACCCTAGTAGGGTCACTTGTAGAATTGGCCCATAAATCACTAGATTATTTTGCTCTATGGGCCAGTTGGACATGCTGTAGCTCACATTCCTGTATCCCTACAAGCAATCCTAAAAAGAAATAAGGGATTAATTCGTGACTAGGGCTTTAATTCCACTCATAATGTTTACTAGTAACTAGTAAACACCACTGGTAATGGTTCCTGTTAGGTTACCCAAGTGGTGGCATAACTTTGCCTTTCTTACTACTGAACTCAGATTATTTGTTTTCTACAGCTTGGCTCTCTGTTTTTCCATACCAACTTCTAGAGAAACGTAATCCTATTCCTGGACAGAGAGCTCTCAGTGGACAGAACACAGAATAGTGAGACACAGGAGGGCCCTGGTGACACCATCTGTCAGCTGTGCCTCATAGCCAGGACTTCTCCTTCCCAGTGGATAAGATGGATTATGTGAGAGCAGATTTAAATGTGGTTCACACTGAAACCTCTACTAACTTCTCTGGACACATGGGTCAAGATACAGAGTCCAGCCCATTCTATCAGCTGCTATATTTAGAAATAGTGACATTTTTTTACTATAATCCAGGGGGGCTTTTGTCTCTCTCTTACCTAAATTCCACTAACTCTACCCCAAAAGTCCGATTATTAAGAGTTTTGAACTGATTTCAGCGAACTCTTTCCAAAGCAGAATCTAAAATTATGGATTGCTACTTGTTTCTGAGCAAGCATGTGACTCGGTCACTGTGGAGATTTCTTTTTTTTCCCCACAATGCTCTGAACAATTGCTGGGGAGGGACCAAGAGTACGAATGTCCACATCTCCCTCTACACGAATCTCAGTGTTTACTCAACACAACCCTGCC